>NC_051211.1:46823703-46963703 GCF_015220715.1 Pygocentrus nattereri
AATAGCTTACAGGCATGAGTGGAAAAGATCTGGCAAAATTATGACACACACACACACACACACACACACATGGTGTTTGTGCTGTTTGTTAGGGTCTCTTGATGTGCCCCTGCTGAGCAGTTAGCATAAGCTTCCTAGTCTCACAGATTACTCCTTCAGATCTGTCAATAAAATCCTCAGCTTAGACCCAGAGCTGCCATGAAGCCCACAGGAAGCCTTAACAGAGACACAGGCAACCGCTCACAGTCAGACAGGACAGACAAATTAAAGTGGAGTACACTCAAAACATTGCAAACTTTGTCTGTGGATGTTGCTCTTTAGTTTGTTTGGGGGATGGACGCTGTAATACGTCGGGGGGTAAGAGTACCTGTTGACAGTATGAAGGTCAATGGCTCACGCGCACGCAATGGCACTAATTGCCTTCCTCTGACGTGCCACTTCTGTGTATTCTCTTTCTGTTTAGGCAAGGAGGACAGTGAGAAAAAACAGCACTGCTCATTTTCTGATTACCCAGCTGTGGATACACACTAAACATTTTTCAAATTACACCCTAATGAAAAACAAACACACAGACACACATGCACACACACACACACACTTACTTCCACACAAGCAAAGGCAGATATTAAAGGAAGTGCATCTAGTCAGATGCAAATTTTCCTCAAGGGAAGGGAAGAGGAAATGAAACACAAAAATACTGGGGAAAGAATCACAGATGCTGTTTTGGAGATAGAGAAAACTGGTTTACTTCAGCAGAGCGGAAGAACTTCCTGCTGTTGTTGGTTTAACGTCCCAGTAGCAGCAACTGGCACCACAAGCTTGATGCTCAATATATTTAACATGCATTCTGTAAACTCAAGAGCCATTTAACTATTTTTTGTGAAAGTATATGTAGATTATGCACATTCCTGTAAAAAAAAAAAAACACACTACACACAGTCCTGGCCAAAGGCACTATTAACTTTGTAAAGAGATTAACATTTTAATCTTACTTAAAATAAAACAGCAGAGTCTGACTAAACGTACTGAGCAAGAGTGTACAACTGCTTATTCATTAGTTTTGCTCCTTAGTGATTCTCCTGCAGAGTTCTGACTAACTGAAAATCATGCTTTTAATTAGGAATTTGTAAATAATGAAAAATATATGGGACCTATATTCAACAATAATATAAAGGCCTTCCTACATAACATGGTAAAGTAAGTATACATCACTTTGAAACCACAGAATATCTTGACATGGAATTTTTTGTGTAACTTCATTGTGAAACTTTTTTTTTTGTGAACTCTTTATTTGTTTCCATAATTTTTGCCTGTAGTGTCATAAATGACAAATGTCATAAACCTGTGCACCATCTCACTCACCTTAAAAATCACCAGTATGAACTGCCGTAAGTGCAAGCGGTGAACCACGCAAATGTCGTATACAGCTGACACGGCCAGAACAGTCACTCCCTGCTCCTTCCATAGCATGGCAACTGCTGCCATCACCAAGCTCGCAGCCAGCCATGCACGCACCCTCCACCTGAGCAGGCGAGAATGTCCAGACCGGAGCCTGCAGTGGTGGGCATAGCATAGCAGAGATAGCAGAAAGCACAGAGCTGCTCCCACGTCTGCACGGCCCACAAGCCCTGCCACTGCCTCTGTGTGTATTGGGTGCGAGGCAAAAAGCAGCCCTGCTAACAAGCTCCAGAAGCCTCCACCCAGCAGGGGGTGACAGAGTGTAGTAAACAGCGCTGTGACACAGCAGTGCAGGACCACGTTGACCAGGTGGTAGCCCCAGGGGTCCAAGCTGCCCAGAAAGTAGTTCAGACGGAAAGAGAGGGTGCAGAGTGGTCGGAAGGACTTGTGACTGCCACTGTGGGTCAGAAGGGTCCCCCAGAAGTCGTTGTACAGAATGTTGGTCCAAGGCGTCTCAGGCAGGAGGTCTGGGTTGGTTCTGATAGCTCGGCTAAGGAAGAGAGAGAAAGACAGAAATTTAAGATGGAGGAGAGAAAAGCTGATTATTTATGACTTGCTAAAACAATAAATACATTAAGAATCCTACTACAAGGCACTGCATATTTTTGATGTATGAAAAAATATATTGTACTGAGTCACGTCTGTACTGTAATGATATATGAATTTTGTGTATCCTTTCAAACCTACATTCTTAATTATCACGGAATGATCTACTGCAGAGCCAATGTTGAATCACCACTGAAAACAAATAGTAGTTCAGAATTATTAATTACTGCAGATTATTCCATGACAAGCTTGGGCTTAGATAAGCCAGAAAATGGTCCTTAAGGTGTTAGAATATACTAGAATATTTATACACATCTAGCTTTCACAAAATTTGCTTATATTATTAAAACAGTGATTCCAAACATTTTAAACAGTAGTGCATGTGTTGCCCATTTTGCCGTAAATATAAAGTAAAAAAAACACGAACTGGCCATGCTCAGACTGGGTTCTCCTCTTGGTGCCTACATCTTACTGACATCCATAGAGCACCAGGTGGTGAAGAGTTTCCATGTCACATCATTTACACAGTCAGGCAGAGCATTAGGAAAGGCCCAGCACCCACTTACACTGAGACAGCTCTCCAAGGCCTGCATGATGAGCTCCAGCTGAGAGCTGCACACACGGCCAACAACTTTATAATCCAAACTTCAATAAATAAACAATATTCCATCCATATGCCTGTAAAGCACATCTACAGCGTGTCATCATTGAGACTCTGCTACACACCACCATGTTCTCCAAAGTCAACTCTCAGTACTGAGAAGGCAAATCAGACAAGCCATTGTATGACTAGTAATGACTAGTAAAACAGTTACTGTTCTGTCTTTTCAAGGGGTAGAAATGACACAACTGAATCAGTGATGTCAGAGCTTTTCAGTATTTCTCTCCATAGACAGCAGTGTGTTTTATCTCAGGAGTTGGAACAGAATGAGAGTGGGTACTGGCTAGAGGAGTGTGTTAGGAATAACAGGTTTCTGTAAGGGCTGAGGGTCTTTGAGGATTTTGTCAAGAGTGATGCACTTAGAGCTTGTAACAGTTGAAGAGTCCATTAAACAGCACTCTAAAGGGTGACCTTCAGAGTCTAGAAAGACCACTACTGCTTACAAACCCAATAAATGCCTTTTTCCCTTTCATATAGTAGCATTTGCCCACGTGATTCGATTTTGTTCATAATATAATTTCAATTAGAGTCCAGTATAAGTGCTGGTCAAAGTCCAAGTCGGGATTCCCTCTGCACTAAAATTATGAAGAGAGATGAAAAAACATGGGAGAATTATACTTGTATTGTTAATATACATTCAGTAAATTAATGTATAAATCTCTTATTTACATTAATTTTTTTAATTAAGAAGCTGCCGGGACAACAGATCTCAGGCTCACAATCAGATGCCACTCTCATGCTGTAAGTAGAAACCTAATCTTATGTTGTCACTATAATCACTAGGGATGCAGTGATTATAGTGAATTGTGGGCCGATGCTGATAACCAGATATTTTGAAACTGGGACTAAATCCACCTGGATTAGCATTACAGAGAAATGTAAATTTAAATGCTGTAATGCAAAATGTAAACTTATTTATTATAAATTTATAACAGTGTTATAAATGCAGTAAAAATAATAATATGATGCTATTTTAGCATAGTAACTCAACTCTGCTTAACGATTCTGCTCTTCCAGAGTATAATAAATACATTAAACGTGTGTCCGGTGCCAATGATAGTTTTAAAGCAAATGTCGCCGATACTGATATGATTACAGACATTCATTTCTGATTCATTTCACAATAACGGCAGACCAGAAGTAATGGTAAAATCCTTGAGCTAAGTAGTTGTAGTAGGGTTTCACAGACTGTTAACTGTGTAAAGTTTAGTTCTGCAAATAGACTTAACAAACAATTTTTCTTGCACTTTCTATGTGGTCAAAGTTTGTTTCTTAGGTTTTGCACTGGATCTAAGATGCTAATGAAGCTAAAATGTAATGGATGCCTGCAGCCACCAATAAGCATTATGCAAACTGCAAGCATAAATCTTTGCACACTTACCTCAATCAAAAAAGTTTTAAATAATCTCAAATAGGTGATTGATCTCAAAATGTGGTCACTTATTATAGTTACTTTATCTATAAAACATCTTATCTATAATTTTCATATCTAACAAAATGGATCAAACACCAAATTTAGACTTCCAGATGGCTCCTTCTAGGTAACTGCTTTTAGGGATGCACAATGATATTGGAATTATCTCATTATCAGCAACTAAAAAGTTATTTGTATAGCACAGATGTGATAGCACCATGTGCTAAATGTGATAGCACCATTTCAAGTTGGCAATTGATTTATTATATACTGGAAGAAAATACCCTTACCCTTTCTACAATGTAGCAACAACATTAGGTTGACAAATATGAGATATTGGCATCGACCCACACTTATTATATTGGTGCATCCCTACTGTTTTTAGTTGTTTTAGGTTTTTGTAAAGTAAGCGCAGCAACAGACTCTGGACACAAAACATATCTTGACTGACTGACTATATTCAAGAAAAAACGGAACATTGTATAAACTCAATTTTTTTTTCATGAAACTATTCCATTAAAGAGCCCATATCATGGAAAACTGAATTGTCCTCACTTTAAATAAATAGCTTGATGAAGTGTGTAAACATCGCTAAACACAGCATTCACACCCTAGTCCATACAGTCCATATACTGAAAACTGAGCTGCAAAAACCTGTTTTGATTTCATTGTTTCTGTGATGTCAATAACACATTTATGTGTATCTGCCTATTCAGCTTGTAGCAGTTTAGCTCCACTCATTAACGCTGAAGTTCTAAAGAGTGTTTCAGCCTGGATTTCTTTTTGAAGGAGGCACAACACAGTGCAGCCAATCAGAACAGAGTTCATTTGCATACATCAGTCTTAAAGGTGCGAATAACAGTCTGTTTAATTATAAGAAATAATAAGAGGTTGGAAAACGGTCGTGTACAAACTATGATTACTGTGGAACATAAAACCACAACTCTTGTAAGTTGACCAACAGGGGGAAGTACAAGAAAAATGTAGCACTTTAAATTGATGGGACAATAGCTATCAGAGTTATCTTGTTTTGCTGTATTCAGCTCCAGGCGCTCTGCTGCTGAGCAGTCCTTCTCTCCCGTTGCGTTCCACCCTGCTGAGAGTTAAGTAAACTCATCAGTGAGCTACTGTCACAGCTCAGACAACAGGATAATACATGCACTCCGTTAATGTATTCATCGGTTTAATGTATTCTTTTCATTTTGGGATCGGCAATGGTGTGGGAGGGCAGGCGATTTGCATATTTAAATTGAAATGACTTTCACAGTGTGGGATGGAGGCGGTGAGAAACCCATCCCCAACCACGGGGGAATGAGCCCTGGCATTTTCATTTAATAACTCAGCATAATAAAGATAGATAAACACCGTGGAAGTTAAAGACTCAATGGACTGCAGGCAAACATCACAACAACCTGTACACAGAGATAAGCTCAGGACTGAGGAAAATCCATCACAACAGCTGAGAACAGCAGCAGCATGAGAAACACCACTGTAAGCCAGGACAAGCTGCAAAGGGGACAAAGAAATAACTAAATAACTATGAATATAAAGCAGCAACACAGCAAGCAGAGTAATAATGCTACCTATGCAGGTTTCACCAGCACAGGGTATGTAATGATGGAATGCATTCATTGATCCAACTGTAGCAGTGTGCCACCCATTATGTATGTATGTATGTGCTCCCCCAACACACATACATACATAAGCAGAGCAGACTGAGCCTGAGAAAACCATGCTTTGTTTTCAGCAGCCAGGAAACACAATGCTGGGAAAGCTGCAGGCCTGTGGCTGTCCTCACGCTATGGCCGCAGCCCTGAGGACACTGTCCAAGGCACTGACCGCTCACCACCAGCTACTACAGTGTGCAGAAATCACTCAAATACAGACACACGGATCACAGGGTTCACACATAGCTTCATGTCTCCTCACAGGACCTGAAACACTACTTGAACTTAAACCACATTTGCAAAATATTATTCCACCATAACATATGTAAAATATGGATCAAACTGCCCAGGAGAGCACAGGCATCTGTTTAAACATTTAATGGCAGAAGCTGTTGCTGCTGCTGATGTTTGTTTATGTTTCTTCGTTAAGTCATCCTGTTTTGCCCATTAGCTTTCAGCTTTCAGGTCAGGTTGCTGTAAAGTTGTTCTGTATGGATCCAGGAGAAAATGTAACACTGTGATTAGTGATTATCTGAAGGCCACAGCATGACACTAGAACAAACACTTTCACAACAAAGAGGTTGTGGGAGATTTTATTGCACCTATTGATGACTTAACACCGTGAAACTTTGGTTACAATCAGCTGCAGGTTGTGAGTTGCATGAAAGTTGTCATTTCTGTGTATCCTGAGGCTTTACACAGTGAAACATTCATGCAATTGTAGTCCCAACTTTGTGAAGTCAGTTTTATGCCAATCAAAGCAGCAATGGCACATTGTAATATCAAACATCATATATTCAGATGATTTTCACTAGATAAATGAACAAGAAAATAAAACAGAAGATGGTTGATTTGGTGGTTGAAAAGGAGACACCCCAACCCCCCTGAGACAGACATTACACAAGGCTGGTAGATTTTCAATTTGTCAGTTTCATGAGCCATGACGACAAACATGAATTTCTCAAAACTATCATTTCTGTAGCCAGTTGTGTTAACCAGCCAGCTAATGATAATAGCTGTTTAAATGGCTGTTTGTGTGACTTTTTCTCCTTATGCCTGCTGTTACTGTGATTAACATAGCTAGATTGACTTTCCCTTTACTTGACAGTATTACTACCATAATGGCTAGGCCTACTTAAAGAATTAACATATACTGAAAAGATGTATTATATATATATATAATGCAACTACTTGCTTGCATTAAAGTTTGACTGTGTAAAGCCAGCCTGACAGTTACAACTGCAGTTCAAAAATTAAACCAAAGTTGCATGCAACACATATGATTAATGCACTAGTTAACTAGAATTTTTTACATATCACATCCATCTGGTTATGTAAAATTATCAGCAATGGATTTATGCCAACAGAGGAATGTGAATAACAAACATGCAACATTATTCCAAGAGGCCATTCTCTGTCTAACTTTCCTGTTTATGACGTGCCAGTTCACCATGAAAGCCAGTCAGCTCTTTAGTGCACAAATCAATCATTTAAAAAATGCAGCCGCTCTCAGCGCTATGCACTCTTCTCTGTATTTACTCTGTATACAATTAGAGACTGTGTGGCCCTATGATCACCCATTATAGCAGTTTTGAAAGCTGAGGCATTAGTCAATATCCTGTTGTGACACCCAACACTTGAGTCTTTCCAAAACATTTAAGCTTCATTGCTTCATTGCTCTGTTTACCATTTCATGCCACACACAGCGACAAACTCGGTCAGTGTAAACTAATGTCATTTTGTAGAATGCGTAGACTGACTTACTGCTACAATTTAAAGTGACATCAAGAGAGGGAAGTGCTTGAGAAAATAAGGCTCATAAACCATTAGCGAACTTCATGTTTGTCATTCCTATTTTCACCTTTATCTGATGTCCTCTTTAGCAATACAGCAGTGATGCTTAACTTATACCAACAAATAAAGCCTTACTTAACTGTGTAGCATCTACACTGAGGAACAAGTGCAATTTTCATTCACTCACCGCAATGCAAACTATAGCTTATTGGGATGATTTGAATCTTTATTTCTGACTTGCGTAGGTTCAGAGAGTTAAAAGGGACTTATTATGTTATTATCCCGACGAGCCGAGTGAGCTCTGATTGGTCAGCTCATCCATTCCATGCTCTACTCCTACACGTCTTGCACCACTGTCGGCAAGTTTACAATGAACCATTTCATAGCAAACTACTCTGAATGAGTTTGTTTATGTATTAAATCACAGAATCACATAGAATTTTTTGAAAACTCAGTGAAATCCGCCTTTAAAACTAACCCCACCGTGTGAATGTCGTATTTCATCCTGGTTTGTTCATACGCTTTAAAACAGTGCTATATTACTTCCAGCAAGAGGTGTCAATAATGTGGTAGTAAATTCTGTGACAGACGTTTTTTATTTGGTCAGAAATTTTCGGGATTCGGGAAACATTTGATTACTGTACACTATGATGTTTCTATGAGGATAAAAGAACACATGACTAGCTCTGTTTGAACAGGATGTATTTGAACCTACACATAACCATGTATAATATCACTGGTGTTAGAACAAAAACTCCAAATCTCCAAAATGATAACTTTACAAGAGATGGACAAAACATACTATACTTTTACTGTAAGTCATTGTTGCTTTGTGCCCTGCTCTCCTCCACATGAGGTTTAGCACTCAGAATACTCTGATACAGGGGGTGTTTTTGCAGGTGGTGGCTCACAGCAGGGTTGTTTATTGAGCTTGTGTGAAATCTATTAGCATTAGAGTAGTAATTTTATATCCTGCTTATGTGTATGTTTATCAGACTTTAGACTGCTTTTGATTATTCTTGCAATGATAAACTCCAAGTTAAACCAATACAGTTTTAGGATCCTGAGCGTTCTAGGTGGAGAGATTTATTATTTGTTCACAGGGGAGCATAACTGCAGTGTTAATCCAGTGCTAACAGGATTAGAGGCAGATCACTGAGCCATGGCGTTTTGCGGGCACCACTGGAGGACAAAGGTTCAATCTCTTTAAATCTATCTCAACACAACAATGAGTGAAGTGAGTGAGAGTGAAGCACGAATATAATATCAGCATATCACATGCAATAAAATGAATGAAATGGAGACACTGTAGCTTGAGATGCACAAAAATATCAGTATCTGTACACATATATATATTTTTTTAAAATCAGTCCTGTACAAATGATTAGATCTGACCAATGTATCAAAGCAATGTTTCATGACGTATATATTGTACTGCAGAAGAGCTCATTGTTTAGGTGACACTGGACTGTTGTACTAAAATATCTGCATTTTATTCAAGTAGGTGTTACATTTCTAGGTTATCGTAATTGAGGTAAATATAGTCTCAATTTCTACATTTTGTAAATATTTACATATCTGCATCGATATGAGCGTGAAAAATGTTGGATATCAATATTATTGGATAATTCTGCCTCTCTAGTCTAGCGTTGGTTAAACATTCTTTCCTTTCCGTGGTGCAATAAATGTATCAACAAATGGCTCCAATGCCAATACTAATGTTTTTAAATGTGTTTTATATGTACTTAGAAAACATCATATTTACATCTTTCAGTATGATAAAATGAAATAAATGAGTTTCATTCATCATCTCACACATGCCCATGCCAAGCACAATTTTCCCATTCATTTGCTGTACCTGTTACATAAGCCATGCTATTCGTACACACGCATACAGAGTAGGGAACAATAGTGTGGTGAGACGGCACTGGCACCGCTATCAAATACCACAATCATAAATACTACTACCATTCACCAAGCTCACAGAAACGGGAACACTGTGATAGATTTATGTTTCATTTTTACCCCGTCAAACTTCCTAGTTTATGTAAAGTATGATGTCAGTTTGAAGGGTTATTCTTTCATTTGGCAACAACATTTCAGTTTGTTTTCTCAATGAGTGAGGAGTGATAAAAAGATTACTTAGCCTCAAAACAAAAGATTAATGGACTTGTTCAAAACATGCCCGGCCTTATTATTGGGGAAATCTGAAGTACAGCTCTATTGTCTTCAGAGCAGACCTCAGTCCAGTTTTCCACAATCTGTATGCAGGCCACTGATCAGATTGCGTGCCAGTGTAGAAGAATGATGGTTCTGGTTTACGATAGCCAATTTCTCTTAAATTCGCTGCATCACACCTTTCTTTCTGTCTTTGGCACCCACTGTACTGCATATGGCTGCCAACACTCAACACTGTCTCTGCAGAGAAAAATATGATATTTGAATACTGAATTAATCAATACAGCCAAAGTACACTTTGTTCTTTTTAATTAAATTTGAATTTGTTCATTACTGAACTTACACTGACCTTAAGCAGTGCTTATGCTTCCCACTAGTGCTTTCATTCTGTTTTCAACTTGTTAATTTGTAAAAACACTGCAGTGCCTTATTCAAAATGTCATTTATTATGGAGACGCTCCCTCTCTCTGTGTGAGAGCATGTTAGGCAATCAGGCATTTAAGTGCCTCTCTCCATGGCTGAAATATTTACACACAAAATCTTTGTGTTTATGGAGGTGGCTTTTCCACCAAACTGAAAATTATGCACTGAGCATAAACATGAGAATCAGCAGGGTCAAACTGGAGCCAAACGCCTCTGATTCTGTCTCTGGCTCATCAAAGATTCATTGTAAACTTGGCTAAAGCTCAGGTAGGTCATGTTCCTAACCACCCACTGCACTGTACACCCTCACAACACACCCTCAAAAGGTTAATAATTAGTTAAACCCGTATTATTTAGTCATCTTAATGTTAAAGCAGTTAGAAGGGTAAAGAAAGGAGCCTCTTAAAGGCCCAGAGAGTTTCCAGGTTAAAAATGTTATGTTTAAAGAACATGAGCTTTTCCTCAAATCTGATAACTCTAAACTTCTCAGGTACTTCAGGAGCAGAAGTGGAAAACAGCAAGGCCTTAAAGCAGGGCCATTTTGCATTCCTGTGCTTTAGAACACGTCATTTGGCTCATGAAGGTTTGGATAACTGCCTGATAAGCTCTATTAGCTGTGCCTGAGCAGTGATGCAAACTATGAGCCATGGAAAGGGACTGAAACCACTGCGGAAAAGCAAGTGCTGGTAGGATAAAGATTGCAGTCATGATTGTCACAATCATAAAATTTTAGCTGAAAATTAAGTACCATTTAAATAACTGCAACTGACAACTGAATTGTCTTCTTTGGTTCGTTGTATACAACTATTGAAGTACAAGCCAAAAGTGGCCCAACTGGAGGATTATCTGGTTTCCTAGCTGTCAACACTTGGCACCTCTCAACTGATGACAGCAACAGCACAGACTCAAATATACAATCATTACTTACTGCTGCCCCCTGAAGGTGCTAGAGAACCAAGCTAAAACTTGTTTTAATGATCTGCATTTGCCTCATTCCAAAGTTTGAAAATGAACCCACTTCACATTCTCTGCAATGTAAACATATGACTGTGAAAGCTAACAAATGTACAGAATAAGGAGACTTTTAAATGGCCTCCACAAACAGCAATGCATAGCTGTATTTAACATATCTGTAGGCACCAGTAGAGGTTGTGCACATCTGGCCAGACGCTGGCGCTGCTACTGACACTAGGGTGGAACTACTGAACTACTGATTTACAATACATGACTCACTCTAGTTCATTCATGAGCGCATAGACTGGCCTTTTCCTTTCTCCCTCAACAGCCAATCAGAGCAGACAGATTTCTTTCATTTGCTTTTTTTATGTGTGTTTGCGTGTGTGTGTGTATGTGTGTGCTTTCTTTAAAGGAGCTGGCAGGCTGGGCCTGTGTGGGGAAATGGCTGTCTCCCATTGTCAGGCTTGGGGTCTTTTATCTACTTATAAAGCACACTTCCTGATTAGCTCAACACACCAGGGTGTGAGACACACACACACACACACACACACACACGCACACACACACACACGTGTATATATATATATATATATATATATATATATATATATATATATATATATATATATATATACCCAATGCACTGATCCAACCTTTCCAGTTTCAAATCTATGTTGTAAAACATATGGAAATATAGTCATACACCACTTTTTAACACTCAAGCTATTTGTCACTTTCCCTTCTGATGTAACAGCAGAATTAATATGAGCCACAGCCCCAACAAAAAATGCAGAAAAGGCTTCTCATTCAAATCCAACCCAAAGACAGAGAAAACCTAATGATTTACAATGAGTATTTGGATCTTAGAGCCCTCTCAACTATAATCGATCCTGAGTTGCAGCCATCTGCACCAAAGCCCAAGAGACTGAACACTAAGGGAATAGCCACAACCTCAGCACAAAGCAGGACCATCGACCCATGATGGATGACATCAATAATCGGCCCAGTGGCCAGGTTAGCCATAGAAAAAACAGGAGTTAAAGGAAATCAATGGGTTATCAAATGAATGGTCTTCTGTCAGTCAGAAGAAAAAGCAAAGCAGTGCTGGAGATTTAAGCATAGTGACAGTAGACTATACTATTAAAGCTAAGGGTCGGTTTTGTTGTGTTTAGATTAAAAAGTTGGCAACAACACAGCTAGCAGATTTAAACTGTGTTGTTTGCACAAATGAAAGGTGATAAATATATATGTATGATGAATAAATATAGATTTATATTAAATATATATAATATAGACATAGATTTACAGATGAAGCCAAATACATTAATCTCCTAACTACAGCGCATGGTCTAGGTCTGTCAAGGTCTGGGATACATTAGACCAGGTGTTGGCAACATGCAGCGCTTTAACTGCCTGTGTTGAGGCTCCACAGAACAATTCGATTTTTAGGGAAAAATATTCTGACTGTTCTAACAAGGTTTCTTTATTTTTCTTAACAATAAATGGTCTTAAACGCTGGAGTTTAACTGCTAATTCACCAACCTTCAACCCTGAAGATCGGCGCACAGGCAGACTGCTGTCTCATAGCAACGCAAACATGAGTCTCACCTAGCTAGTAGCTAACAAAAGGGCAAAGAGAAAGATTTAAGATGAACATTGATGATTTGCAGATTAATGGACTTATCTGAATTTATGCAGACTCCAGCTGGTTTCCTGATATGTTTAAACTGCAGCAAGAAACTGTCAAATACTAAAAGTCGAGAAGCTGTAGCCAGCTTTTCACCCGCCAGCTTCTTTTTCAAATTTTCCCGTTCCACCTTACATTCTTCCACCTTGGGCACCATTTAAGGTGGAACTGGAAATTTGAAAAAGAAGCTGGAGAATGAAATGCTGACTTTGGACTCAAAATGTGAGCATTGAGAGACATTTTACAATAAACTATTCTACTTTTGAGGAAAAAGTTCTTACAGGAGATGAGAGAAAAGCACCTATACCTGAGCTAATGCTAAAAGCAGAGTTAAGTAAGTACATCATATTTTGTTAGCCTTTACTAAGACATTAGCACATACTGAGACATATTCACAGTCAAGATGGTAAATCATTACTTCAGTAAATGGACATACAATGCTGTGGCTCCCAAGGCGGACTGATTTTGTTGAAAGGGCAAAATAGCTCTCCCTAATATTTGGGTTGCAGACCCATGCATTAGATGGTAAGGTGGCAGTTCAAGCAGTCGTCAAGGTAGCAGGAGAAATGGGTAGCTGTGAAGACCTGAGCAATTTTGACAAGGGCAAAATAATCATAACCAGACAACTGGATCAGAGCGTCTCAAAATGGCAAGGCTTGCGAGTCACGGTCACGGTCATGGTCAGCAGTGGTGAGTACATACAGCCAGGGAGGAATGTGTCGCAATGTGTCACAACACACAGTGCACCCACCATATGGGGCTGTGTATCTTCAAAAAGGTAACTTTTAATTGAAGTTAAAGGAACAAGGTCTTATTCTAAGTCATTTTGGAGCATTTTATGAAACTTTTGACACACTGTAAAGGCCCAAAGGCATTTTCCTATCATGTGAGAAAAAGCAGACAGCAACAATATATTGAGGTGCAGATAAATCTCATTGCAGTCACCACTGCAATACGCAGTTGCGTTATGGTCATTCATCACCACATACAGTAAGTGCAATATCTAGTTCACAAACTGCAACACATAAATCATTTTGCAGACCGCGACTGGGGACACAGCTGTGCACTTATCTCCGAAGAGCAGTGAAGGAGATACGAATATTTTATGTTACAATTTAGCATAGCAATATTCCATATCTGACAGAGCCAGTGGTCATGAAAATCATCTCACAGATTAAGGAGTGAAGTGTAGTGAAGGATTTAAAACCCCCAGACAGCTTGTACCCCTCCACCCTGCCTCTGTGCTCAGTAGAGCCACTCTAGTCTGACTCTACAGTCGGCTGCACATCTGGAAAAGCAAAAGCTGTAAGTGTTTCTCCGGCTCTCCCCAGAGGTGTTCCTAATATGAAATGTATGTAGATATGCTTTACAATGTGGCTAACCTTTTAAATATAGGCAGGGCTAAAAGGAGTAGAAATATACTTAGCAGGCAGTGCCTGGGAATGGTATTTAGCATTGCTAGTTTTTTTCATGAAATATTAGGCTTTATAAAATCTAGTTAAAGAGATTTATATGGCCACCCAATGGGGCAGCTGGCACTGGTACCTAGTCTAGAGGTCTGCTGGATCCAAGATGTAAATTCAAATTTGAACTGTACATTACAGAGCAGTAAATTGATAAATCATTGGGCTCATATTCATTAGTAAAGATCTACTAATGAATTCAAAGGCATTCTATTCTCTGGCTTGGTAATTATTTATCCTGGAGTGAGCAGTTAATTAACAGAGAGAGCCTAAGTCATCGACCCATCAGCAAAAATCAGTAAATTAGGGTCTTGATTTTGTTTACATCTGACACAGCACTTTTTATGTGCACATCACTGTAGTTCGCACCTCCCTAAGCAAGCAGTTTTACATCTCATCAATACTAATCGTCTCAAAATTATTACATAATCCCCTGACTGAGATTGTGGTTCTTAGCATTTACAATCTTATGTTTAGATTGCAACAATCTGGATGTAAATAAGGTGTGTTTTTATCTGCTTAATCACATGTGAGACACGTCACAGGCTTTTTGAACTTTAAACTGGTCCAATAACGTTTAGAGGGCTATGGTGAGTAATGTTTGTTGTTGTAGCTCAAGCTGTTTTTGGTGACTGTCTGTTAAAGCAAGATAACAGAGACAGGATTCTTGACTACGTTTCAGCTCCACAAACCCTAACAAACGAAATGGTGGTTGTTTTATAAAGGCGTTAAGGAAGTTAACAATTTTCTCTGTATATCTGGGTTTAGATACTCAGGTTATGACCAGTCTTCATGCACATGTATGTGAAAACGTGACATTTGTGATGAACACACAGGAGTCATCAAACAGCTTATTTCTAAAAATTATCACGACAGGGCTAATCAATACAGGATTATTTTTCTTCCAATGCCAACTGGTACTGCTACTGCATATTGCTGCTGTCGTAACAAAACCTTAAATGTTGTAATAGTATCTTAGTAGGAATAAACATTCTTAAATTGTAATGGAAGTTATAGTACTGGGATTTTTCATCAAGTAATTGTGGACCATTTTTATTGCTCCATTCATCATGGTTTGACAGCATTGATAGACTTCTTTTCCCCCAAAAAACAAGGCTCGGTCAGAAAGAGCCTTGCTAATACTGAACACACCAGCTGCAGAGACTAGCCTATAAAAAAGCTTTATGCTCCCCCTTGTATTTTTTCCCTCCTACTTTGAATCTTCTTTTTCAGTCCCCCTTTCTGCCTCTCTCTCTTTCACCCCTTGTCTTTTTCTCATCCTTCTGAGCTGGTCAAGGCAAGGCTAATGGCAGCACAGTGACCTAAAAAACTTTCACCTGCTTCAGAAGATGAGACAGGTGGTCTGTGGCAGGCTTGGCCTGAGAAGAAATGCAGCGTGCTGGCTCAGAATACAGAGACTGACCTGCTCTCAGCACAGTGTGTATATCTAATGAGAAACAGCACGTTCAAACAGTCTCTCCCCCACTGTCTGACCTGTCTAGTCCAGACTAGTTATTAAAAGCCAGAAGAAAAAAAATAAAAACAGAGGAAGCAAGTATCAGCGAGTGAGAGAAAATGAGCACACGAGTCACACACAAAGAGAGAGAGGGAGGGAGGAGCAGAGAGAGAGAGAGAGGGGGAGAGAGAGAGATCCAATTCATCATATTTTGAAAAGCCTTCATGACAGGTCTGCTTTTTCTCTGTGTTTTTCATCCTCCTATGCCTTTTTCAGTGAATGCTTTTAGCAGAATCACCATTTGGCAGTAATTGTGAATGGCCAGCTGTGACCACTGTCCCCTGCCAAGCTCTTTCTTTCTCAATACAGTACCCCCACCATCACCACACGAACACACAAAAGACCAGCACTCACACGTATTGTCAAACCACCATATCTGAAATGGTTTGAATTAGCAGTCATGTAATGTAGCACTCATTTACCATTTGTTCCAGTATAAAATATCACACTGAGTCACAGCAAATCATGCACATGTAGAGTGAGCAGCACTGACTGGAGCAGCGAGAGAAAACACCATTTCTCTGTGCTTTTATCAGCTAAATGAAACGCATTCATGCAAAACAAGGCATTTGTGCTATATTTTTTAAAATACAACTCTTAATGGCACAAAGTAAGCCACGATTGATAATTAGCAGTGCTTTACTTCTCGATTCTCTCACCCGCCTTGGCTAGTCAATGAATGCCCTGACATGGTGTGACAGATGATAAATGGATTGCGGGTGCAATTACATTTTGCAGAAAAGCTGCAAATGGACTTCATCAGCTCCACTTAATTTTACTGCCAGAAAAAAGAGGTGAGAGCAACTCTCTGGAATATTCTGAAGAGCATTTCATGAGCTACATATTGCCTGTCAGTGGCCAAAAACCAATATTCTACAGTTCTTCACTACCAACGAGGTCTCATTGTGCTCAGCGATATTGACTTGTAAGTCACTAGAGCTGCTGAACAAAGGAAAGTGAGTAGGATCCAGAGAAAGAGAGAACGAGACGGAGAGAGAAAAAGGTAATTTTTCTACCGGCCAATCATGAAACACTTCTTCCTCTTCTACCTCTCAATAGAGATGCCAGTCACAGCTGCTTTTCCTGCACACTGATAGCACAGTCAATAAGTGCTTGTCGAGGCAAAAAAGAGGAGCTGTGAAAAAAGAGCTATAGGAGACTGTAGACGGTAGATTGAAATGTCCAAATGAAAATTGTGGTCTGAAGAAGATTGAATAGAGAGCTGCATTTAGAACACGATGGGTGGATTTTGTGGGTATATGAAATCAGCGAGAAAGAGAAAAAGAGTTAAAGAGTTAAAAGAGGTTCAAGGTTTCATTACTACTGCAGCAAAGTAATCTACAGCCTTCTGTATCAGGCACCTGCATATCAATCAAGGAACAAAGCCTGTAGATTATTCAGTGTGTCTGAATGAATGAAAATGATTAAGTCAATCCATTAATTCAAGTCATGGGCGATAGGCTCTAGAGGCGGTATGCACAATAGTGCTTTAAGTCATTGGCTATGGACTGCTTCTTTATATTAACACTCCAGAGTAGAAGAGTAGAAAATGTCCACTGCACATCTCTGAATGAGATAAACAAAGAAAAGTAATCTTTTAAAGAATAAAAGAATATCTTCAAAATAGTAACTCCACAGGAAAGGGCAAAAATAGTCTTTCAGTAATTAGGTTAATGTAAAGAGATTTTTTTTATTAAGCAATTTCGGAGCAATTGAAGTTAGGGATAAACAACCTGCTGGAATGCCCATGTTCAATAAAAGACATTAACTAAAGACACTAAGTAGCTAGCATTAACCAAGTCCTGCTTCTTAAGTCTACATAAAATGAATAAAAAAGTACACTTATATTGTGTGAAGAAACCATGTGGTTTGATGGTTACATTTGCATCTCATTTCCATCTCAAAATTAGGGGCAGGTAACAAGAAGCATCCTTTGTTCTTTATCGTAGTCCAATCAGTCAATTTCATTCCTTTAAATGGGAACACAATCTTGTTCCCTCGTACATGTGAATGTTCGCCCTTGGACTGACTCATTCAGAGCTTGGCCACGTTGTCAATGTATGGTAAAATCATTCAAAATCAAGCTTAACTCCTGCCACTGAAGTGAGGCCCTCAGATCCAAGGAGGATATAAATTTATTTTACAAATCAGAGAAACCAAAAGCATCACCCAAGCAGTCAGTCACATCAAATAACATACTATCTAAATATATTTATATATTATATTTAATAGTATATATATATATATATATATATATATATATATATATATATATATATATATATATAATATTGACAAGCATCAAGTGTTAACTGAATAAGCTACAGGTGTTCATTGTCTATACAAATGAAATGCAGTACAGCTAAATTGTAGAAATGTGTAGCGTGCAGGTACAGATAAAAGTTGGAATGGATATATTCCGGTTAGCTCAAGTTGTACCGTGTCA
Source organism: Pygocentrus nattereri (assembly GCF_015220715.1). NCBI lineage: Eukaryota > Metazoa > Chordata > Actinopteri > Characiformes > Serrasalmidae > Pygocentrus > Pygocentrus nattereri. Next base: position 46,841,914 of record NC_051211.1, read on the forward strand.
CTTGGAAAGTGAGACCATGGCACAAACATATGATTTCATGTATTGTGAAATAATATATTTAGTACAGTCTACAAACCTCAACATGTGATTAAAATTTCACATTCATAGAAAATCCCCTAGGCTGAGAGAGAGTGCCATTACAAACTGTATACCATATCAGAACAGTTCAAATTTACATTCCCCCACAGGCCTTTAAAGAATTCATCAGTGGAGGGGAGTGAATCTGACTTCTTTGCTGCATGGAGAATCACCAACACTGTCATTAGCAAAGTGTCAACAGGACAGCGAAACAATGCATCCCATTTTCCGTACTTCACTCTCCCTGACAAACGACTGCTGTTTAGATAAAACAGTTCCCCCTCATTGTCTTGGAGATGTTTCAATTCCCTCTCTCTTTAAATAAATGGGCTCAATCCATTCTTCCTTCTCCATATATTAAATACGCCCCATAATTGGTCCATTAAGCGCAAGCTATTGTGCTGTGATGACAGAATTATGAAGAGTGAGTGGCTTTATAAGGGTTCAGGGGACTTCAACACATCTCAGTATTTTATGGATCTACAGGAATATGGCAGCTCAACCCTTCTTTATCAAGCTCTTATCACGAGCCGTCACCTTGCAGCAGTAACAGATCACAAATTTAAATCATGTAGACAGTGTTAAAATATGAGCCATGTGCACGTCTAATGATGCCAAATCCTCACTGACAGTCCAATCCAGAAATATAAGGCAGCCATAATTCTCCTAAATACATAAATTCATAATAATGACTGGTTGCAGCCAAAGCTCTAAAGAGCATGTATGTGTGAAGTAGTTCTTTGAGTCATAGATTAGTGCATCTTTCAGGATGTTAAGAGGTGTGAATCACTTCTGGGAAAAATGGAAAAATAAAATGTGGATGGGAATTTGTAGTAGGGCTGAAATAACAATTATTTTACATTATCTATAACAGTAAAACATCTTCAAGAAATATTTTCACAGTTGATTTTGCATTTCTATTTCCCAAGTGATGTCCAACCTACAGTTGTTAGCTCGCTGCAGAAACCTGTTTAATTGGCTTAAAATCCCACTCATTTTAAAAAATATTTTCATGTGAAAAAAAATGCCATCCGCTCTGCCTAAAAATCTGTTCACACATACCACATCTACTAAACTATCACATTACAATGTTAAGCTGTTTAACTTATGCTGCAGTGTGAAGAGGTGTAACGTTAATCTACACATTTTTATTGTATCATTTATCTCTGGTAAATATTTTTTACTTACAATAGCTCAAAACTGTGGGCAGGCTTAAACAAAGCACCATGTTTTTTTGGTAATTTAGGTCTTGGTGAACCTCTGTTTGCCAGAACACTGACAAATATTTTATTGTTACAACTCTTCACATTTAAACAGATTTATCAGATATGAATAATTAGCTATTATTTACATTTATGGCATTTGGCTGACGCTCTTATCCAGAGCAACTTACAATTTGATCATTTTTTACACAGGCAGGCCAAGGTGGTGTTAGGAGTCTTGCTCAAGGACCCTTATTGGTATAGTGTAGGGTGCATGCCCTGGTGGGGGACTGAACCCCAGTCTACAGCGTAGAAGGCAAAGGTGTTAACCAATACACTAACCAACCAACCAACCAACTATCACAATATTTGATTTTGCAGTCGAAATGTATAGCTATCACATGAAAAGTATTCAGATACACAAAGTTCAGTGTGTTACTGTGTGTTACCTAAAAGTGACTTCATTGTAGACTGGCCATTGTGCCTGACATCCCACTGGTCATAATTAAAGTCAACATTACTACCAGAAAAAATCGACACAGTGCTTTAAAAAATTGTTTCTGACATTCCCCATACTTTTGTACTGCAATATTCTCAATGTCCTATGATTCAGAAATGATGCAAATTGACCCCCACACATACCAGACACTACCTTCTACTCTGAACCAGAAATAACTGCATATACATTTGGGCATTTTAAGAGAGACCTTGGCTTTGCAGACCTTGGATTGGACATTGCTCTTGCCATACTCTGTTCCGGTTCTCTGCATGGGTAGAAGCTTAATGAATCTCCACTGGAATCATAAAGCAACCGGGCCTCAACGTCTGACATTTAAGGCGATTTTTAAGCCTCTCCATAAAGGCAAAAATAAGAGTTTTCATTAGGCTGTGGGCAGCACTAGGAGTACCCATGTAATGTATATCTGAGTTCAAGCAAAGTGTAGCATAACATATAAAAGGAGAACCCAAATAAGACTCTAATACTGAATGATGCAGTCCCCACATACTAAAGAGTGCCAGCTGACCAATATTATGGTAGTAATGTAGATCACAGTATGAAAGCTGGGTCAGTACAATTTTTCTTCATACAAAGTAACTCCATTTGCTTTTTAGAATCAGACAAATACTCAAAAATATTCAGCCACAGGGTAATAACACTGTTTGAAAGGCAGACATCAGAGACTGAGGTCCAGAGGTACAGAGCTGCTTCCCCAACATCTAAAGTTATTCCATTGTCTTTGATAGAGATGTCTTTAATTAACGTGATCTGATTCCTGCTGTCTGTAATAATGGAGCATTAAATGTAATATTTGAAAGCACATGAGTAGTGATATACTTTATCCACTGATATGGATTACAACATAGGTTATGATTTTAATACATGCTGACTTTTCTGGAGCTTGTAACGTTGGGTAGTGATGATGAGGTGGATGCACACGCTGAGAGAATAATCCATAATCAGGGTCAAGACGGTCCAGGGTCAGAGAGCCAACACGGAGAGATCGGGGAACAGACATGACAAAAAGGAAACAAACACAACGGAGGCAGGAATAAACAAACACCAAACAATATCAAACAATACAAACACTACCAAACACTACAATCCAAACAATACATTTCAAACAATACAAAGACCAGCAAACTCACAGGGCAAAACACAGGGCTTAAATGCAGGGAAACAATGAGGGTTAACTATACACAGGTGGACAACACAGGTGAGAACAATCAAGGGCAGGTATCTGAAAACAAGGGAGCGGGACCAGGAAGAAATCAAAACAAAAGCACATGGACCAGACCAAAACCAAAACAAGCACATGGATGACTGGGAGAGGCCAATCGTGACAGAGCTAAAATACCTGAGTATTTAGATGATAATTAAAATCTGAGAGAGTGAATTTGAGAACTAGTTCTGAAGGGACAGTAGTATTCTAAGGTGTTTTGATCTGTAGCATAATCTACTAACTACACGTTAGCTTTGCGAGCAGGCTAAAGCGCCACACACCACAGCACAGGTCTGATTCTGACTAACTGGTGCTCTGTAGTTACAAGTGCAGATGATAAAAACTAATGTTTGAAAGAGCAAAAGTCAAGTGACTGGCATTTGGAGCGATGGAAAGCCGATATCAAACCTGTTCTGTAGTGTTTGGGACTGTAGTGTTTCAGGGAAGCTAACAATAGCTTGGTGGCCAAGCGTGCCACCCACCACAGCACAGGCTTTGTTCTAGCTAACAAATGCTAAACTGACACCCATTTAGAGGATATTTAAGAGCACAAAGTCAAGTGACCTGTGTTAGAGTGAAAGCTAAACGTGGTCTGTGGTGTTTATAGCTCTTCAGCTACTGTCATTTATCCTCTTTCCATCAGTGTCACCTCTCAGTGAGCTTCCACACAACCAATCAGTGAGCCCCTCTAAACTATAAATGGGGGGAATGTGTTTATTTGGCCTCTGAAATGTTGAACTGAAATCCGATGCATCAAAATTTGGAAAATACCACTGTATGTATTATGATCGCTCAATCATATATCCTTGGACTTGGACTGCACTTTGGACAGAAATAGCTTGTTTCAAAAAGCCATGAAAGAGAAAGAATTAACATAAATTACACCATGTATTACACCTGCACTAACTGCGGCTTCTAAGAGTTTAGACAGATGCAGGAAGAAATCGGTTCTTCTATAATTGGGGGTGAGACAGAGCATGTCTCTGACCCGCATGGTTCAGCCTGTCCTAAAGCACTGTCATTTCCTACTGACAGAAGATCAAGGCTACAAGACCACCAGGGTCCCTGATTACACATTATTACTCTGTCAGCTCAAATGTGCACTAATCGCAGCACGGATGCCGCTAAGACAGGGCCACATTGTGACTCAGACACAGAGCCTTGCTCAGGGGTGCTGTTCATCACTGTCATTCACCATGAGCGCACAGAAGCAAGTCTGTCATCAGGCACAATTCTCTGGCCTGTACACAGCACAAGGTAATCAGACGTATTATCAGCCAGAGAGAGTGAAGAGAAAAGAACAGGTTTGACTTTTCTGTCCCCTTCGCTCCAGACAGCGAAGGAAGGAGGGAGAGAGATAGAACACTGGTGTTGGAGCCATTTATGTTTTCTTTAAACTTATGTTTATTTTGATCGCTCACCACTTGGGGGCGCTGCTGGGTTTATAGGTGGCTGTAAGGTTGTAGTAGGGATACGGGGGTTGGCGAGGAAGTCAACAGTATTTTGACCGTATGGTTAGCGGGACATTTAAAGATCTTGAGCGCTGGTACTGCTGCTGTTGGATTATGTGCTACCTGCCAACTTAAGAACAATAAATGGATTGGTATATCCAAAGTTTCAAGAGGTATGGACTTTGTGGTAATTCCTGCTAAACTGAACGAGTCAAATCCGCTACCGCCAGCTCTCTTTCTCATTATGTGGTGGCTTAGGTCAATTTCGTTTGTTTTGTTTAAAAGTCACTACATTTTTTAAGTCAAAATACTGACTACGCTAGAATTGGATGCGGACTGTTTGCTGAAGTGCAGTTGCTGCTTCGTTTGAGCACGGACTGCTACAGGAGAATGGTCTTGGGCGTTTGGAAATGGAAACGGAACATGGGACTGCGACAGCTTCGTTTGGGTGGAGACTAATGGAGGCTCTGTGGGACCCAGAGGCTGGACCGGTGAAATAAGTCTGCACAGATTGCGGCGATTGGTAACGCTTCATGAAAGGAAGGAAGGAAGGATTGTTCGTGTGAGTGCGGCGGTCTGACTGATCGTTGGATATGGAGGTATGGTAGCGCTACCTTAAAAACAAACAATGGCCATTTGACTAACTCGTGTGCACACGTTAAAGACTAGTCAGTAAATCCAATGCGCATTGGTGGGGTTTAAAGGTTTTCGCATATGCGTAATTTAAGTGACTGGGTCTTAATTGAAAGTTCAGTTTTAAAATGAATTCTGATTTTTCTGTGTCTGAGCCCTCCGTGGTTCAACCTCAGGGTAATGATGGTAATACTCAGAGTACTAATGGTAATGTAAACAAAGAGCCTGTAAAAAGGGTGGTAAAACTCACTGAAAAGGCACTGCTTGAAAAATTGGAGTCTTTGCAAAAAATTCGAAAATTTAAACTTAATAAAGCTTCCAATCTTAAAACTATGATTCAAGGGTTCATGGTTAACACAGAACATGAAACAGAGGTTAAAAGTGTATTTGCAAAATTTCAGGTATTATGCACTGAGGCAAAAGAAGCACACGAGTCTTTAATGGGTCTGTTACCTGATGAGGAAAAGGAAAAACATGACATATGGTTTAAAGCAAAAATGCTGAGTGCAAATGAGTTCTCTACTGGGGTGTTTAAATGGCTGTCACTTTCAAAAGATGATACAATGGCTCAAACTATTGACAACGAAGCACGTCCAAAATATGGTGTGTTGGGTCAAATCGTTGAAATTCAGGGTAGAGAGCTTGATCCAAATGATGGTATAAATCCTGATGACAGCATTTCTAATATTAAAACCGGTGTTTCTAATAAGAGCTATAGCCACAAAGAGAGCCATTCCAGTTCTAGATCTAAACGGTCTAGCCACTCTTCTATTTTGTTTGCACGCCTCCAAGCTGAGGCAGAGAGAGCAGCACTGGTAGCTCGTGCTGCATCCTTAAAAGAAAAGCACACTTTGGAGGAGCAAGTAGAGGTGCTAAGGAGGAAAAAGGAACAAATGGATCTTGATGCGGACTTGGCTGCTTCCACTGCTAAACTGTCAGTGTTAAAGATTTATGGAGCATCAAGTGTCATCTCAGATGGAATGGAGTCCTATTTTGAAAAAGAAACCAAACAAAAGGCAGTTTCCATAACAAGAAAATCAGAGGAAAATCCAAATCCATCTACAAGACAAAAGGTTAACAAAAGGCTTCTTGATATTGATGCATTGATTTCACAACAAGAAATGCAAGATGACACTGAAAGTGGTCAGAGAGATCCTCTTGGAAGTGAGTCACAAAGACATGCCAATAAAATAGGTGTTGCACAGAAGCCACAGTTGCGAGAAATGCAGTACCAATTATCAAACGGAGAATCTCAAGGCCATATCCATGAACCAATCATACGACCAAGGAGACCACAAATGCATGAAGGACAATCACAACCAACTGTTCAGGAAAACAGTGAGAGTGCTACTTTACACTTACTTCAAAGACAAAATGACATAGCAGAATTGCTAATACAACAGCACAATTCACATCTGCTTCCTCCAAGAGATGTTCCAATCTTTGAAGGTGATCCTCTGCAATACAGAACATTTATTAAAGCCTTTGAATATTGTGTGGAGGAAAAAACAAGTAGCAAAGGGGATTGTCTGTACTTTCTGGAAAGGTACACTAGAGGACAGCCACGTGCATTAGTTCGCAGCTGCCAGCATATGGCTCCTGAAAGAGGCTAAAAATTGCTGTTGCATGGATGCTGAAATTAAAACATGTCTTAATGGAATTGAGCAAGAAAAGGAAGGAATTGTTGGAATTGTCAGACCAATCCTGTGACATTCAGCAGGAAATGCAGAAGGTCAAAGCTGCATTAAGACCACAAAGCTTGTCCATAGAGGACCTTTCTGAAGCAGAAAAGGCAGTCATTCGTTTTTCTCAGTTTGAAAGGTTTAACAAAGAAATTGTTGGACTGTCCTCAGGAAAAACGGAAGTGTCAAAAGGCAGCACTATCCACCGATTGAACCCGGTCCTGGAAAATGAATTGTTGAGAGTTGGTGGAAGATTGTGTAAGGCAGCAATGCCTGAAGAGATTAAGCATCCCATCATTTTATCCAAAGACCAACATATTTCCAAGCTTATTTTAAAGCATATACATGAACAGGTCGGTCATGGTGGAAGAAACCAGGTTCTGTCCAAATTGCGTGAGAAATATTGGATAACTCATGCCAATGCAGCAACAAGGAAAATTCTATCCAGTTGTGGCTTGTGTAGGAGATTCAAAGGAAAACTGGGTGAACAAAAAATGGCCGATTTGCCTGTTGAAAGGTTGACTCCTGATCTTCCTCCATTTACTAATGTTGGAGTTGATTACTTCGGGCCATTTGAAGTAAAACGAGGACGTTCCTTTGTAAAGCGATATGGTGTTATTTTTACGTGCATGGCTAGTAGAGCCATACATTTAGAAGTGGCCTATTCTTTGGATACAGATGCATGTATTAATGCCATTCGAAGATTCATTTGCAGAAGAGGACAAGTCTCTCATTTGAGATCAGACAATGGAACCAATTTCACTGGTGCAGAAAGGGAATTAAAAGAAGCATTGGCAGCTTTAAACCATGATAAGATTCAGAAAGTCTTTCTGCAGGAAGGAATCAAATGGAGCTTTAATGCACCTACAGCCTCCCATCACGGCGGTGCATGGGAGCGAATCATTAGGATGGTGAAAAAGATTCTTACATCCCTTTTTGCACCAGCAGACTTTAGATGATGAGGGGTTACACACAGTTTTATGTGAAGTGGAAGCGATCATTAATGATCGCCCAATCACCAAATTGTCTGAGGATCCAAATGACTTAGAGCCTCTTACCCCCAACCATCTTCTTACTATGAAAAGGAAACCAGTCTTGCCTCCAGGGCTATTTGATAGGACTGCCATGTATGGAAAAAGAAGGTGGAGACAAGTGCAGTACATCTCTGACCTTTTTTGGAAAAGGTGGATTACAGAGTACTTGCCTTTACTACAGGAACGACAAAAATGGACCAAGAAGAAACGAAATCTGGTGCCTGGCGATATAGTTCTGGTTGCAGATACCACAGCTCCTCGTAATTCCTGGGTACTTGGCAGGGTATTTAAAATATACCCAGATAAGAAAGGGCTGGTTAGATCAGCACAAGTACAAACCAAAACCAGTCTCTTGACCAGACCAATAACAAAACTTTGCCTTTTACTAGAGGGGTTATGAGGTATCGTATATAGGAACACATTTTGTATGTATATAGTTTGAAGTATGGTATTACTTTGGCTCCTTATATTGTTGTATTAGTCATTAAATTGTTTATGCCTTTTGTCATTAACAATTAGGGGCCGGTGTGTTGGAGCCATTTATGTTTTCTTTAAACTTATGTTTATTTTGATCGCTCACCACTTGGGGGCGCTGCTGGGTTTATAGGTGGCTGTAAGGTTGTAGTAGGGATACGGGGGTTGGCGAGGAAGTCAACAGTATTTTGACCGTATGGTTAGCGGGACATTTAAAGATCTTGAGCGCTGGTACTGCTGCTGTTGGATTATGTGCTACCTGCCAACTTAAGAACAATAAATGGATTGGTATATCCAAAGTTTCAAGAGGTATGGACTTTGTGGTAATTCCTGCTAAACTGAACGAGTCAAATCCGCTACCGCCAGCTCTCTTTCTCATTATGTGGTGGCTTAGGTCAATTTCGTTTGTTTTGTTTAAAAGTCACTACATTTTTTAAGTCAAAATACTGACTACGCTAGAATTGGATGCGGACTGTTTGCTGAAGTGCAGTTGCTGCTTCGTTTGAGCACGGACTGCTACAGGAGAATGGTCTTGGGCGTTTGGAAATGGAAACGGAACATGGGACTGCGACAGCTTCGTTTGGGTGGAGACTAATGGAGGCTCTGTGGGACCCAGAGGCTGGACCGGTGAAATAAGTCTGCACAGATTGCGGCGATTGGTAACGCTTCATGAAAGGAAGGAAGGAAGGATTGTTCGTGTGAGTGCGGCGGTCTGACTGATCGTTGGATATGGAGGTATGGTAGCGCTACCTTAAAAACAAACAATGGCCATTTGACTAACTCGTGTGCACACGTTAAAGACTAGTCAGTAAATCCAATGCGCATTGGTGGGGTTTAAAGGTTTTCGCATATGCGTAATTTAAGTGACTGGGTCTTAATTGAAAGTTCAGTTTTAAAATGAATTCTGATTTTTCTGTGTCTGAGCCCTCCGTGGTTCAACCTCAGGGTAATGATGGTAATACTCAGAGTACTAATGGTAATGTAAACAAAGAGCCTGTAAAAAGGGTGGTAAAACTCACTGAAAAGGCACTGCTTGAAAAATTGGAGTCTTTGCAAAAAATTCGAAAATTTAAACTTAATAAAGCTTCCAATCTTAAAACTATGATTCAAGGGTTCATGGTTAACACAGAACATGAAACAGAGGTTAAAAGTGTATTTGCAAAATTTCAGGTATTATGCACTGAGGCAAAAGAAGCACACGAGTCTTTAATGGGTCTGTTACCTGATGAGGAAAAGGAAAAACATGACATATGGTTTAAAGCAAAAATGCTGAGTGCAAATGAGTTCTCTACTGGGGTGTTTAAATGGCTGTCACTTTCAAAAGATGATACAATGGCTCAAACTATTGACAACGAAGCACGTCCAAAATATGGTGTGTTGGGTCAAATCGTTGAAATTCAGGGTAGAGAGCTTGATCCAAATGATGGTATAAATCCTGATGACAGCATTTCTAATATTAAAACCGGTGTTTCTAATAAGAGCTATAGCCACAAAGAGAGCCATTCCAGTTCTAGATCTAAACGGTCTAGCCACTCTTCTATTTTGTTTGCACGCCTCCAAGCTGAGGCAGAGAGAGCAGCACTGGTAGCTCGTGCTGCATCCTTAAAAGAAAAGCACACTTTGGAGGAGCAAGTAGAGGTGCTAAGGAGGAAAAAGGAACAAATGGATCTTGATGCGGACTTGGCTGCTTCCACTGCTAAACTGTCAGTGTTAAAGATTTATGGAGCATCAAGTGTCATCTCAGATGGAATGGAGTCCTATTTTGAAAAAGAAACCAAACAAAAGGCAGTTTCCATAACAAGAAAATCAGAGGAAAATCCAAATCCATCTACAAGACAAAAGGTTAACAAAAGGCTTCTTGATATTGATGCATTGATTTCACAACAAGAAATGCAAGATGACACTGAAAGTGGTCAGAGAGATCCTCTTGGAAGTGAGTCACAAAGACATGCCAATAAAATAGGTGTTGCACAGAAGCCACAGTTGCGAGAAATGCAGTACCAATTATCAAACGGAGAATCTCAAGGCCATATCCATGAACCAATCATACGACCAAGGAGACCACAAATGCATGAAGGACAATCACAACCAACTGTTCAGGAAAACAGTGAGAGTGCTACTTTACACTTACTTCAAAGACAAAATGACATAGCAGAATTGCTAATACAACAGCACAATTCACATCTGCTTCCTCCAAGAGATGTTCCAATCTTTGAAGGTGATCCTCTGCAATACAGAACATTTATTAAAGCCTTTGAATATTGTGTGGAGGAAAAAACAAGTAGCAAAGGGGATTGTCTGTACTTTCTGGAAAGGTACACTAGAGGACAGCCACGTGCATTAGTTCGCAGCTGCCAGCATATGGCTCCTGAAAGAGGCTAAAAATTGCTGTTGCATGGATGCTGAAATTAAAACATGTCTTAATGGAATTGAGCAAGAAAAGGAAGGAATTGTTGGAATTGTCAGACCAATCCTGTGACATTCAGCAGGAAATGCAGAAGGTCAAAGCTGCATTAAGACCACAAAGCTTGTCCATAGAGGACCTTTCTGAAGCAGAAAAGGCAGTCATTCGTTTTTCTCAGTTTGAAAGGTTTAACAAAGAAATTGTTGGACTGTCCTCAGGAAAAACGGAAGTGTCAAAAGGCAGCACTATCCACCGATTGAACCCGGTCCTGGAAAATGAATTGTTGAGAGTTGGTGGAAGATTGTGTAAGGCAGCAATGCCTGAAGAGATTAAGCATCCCATCATTTTATCCAAAGACCAACATATTTCCAAGCTTATTTTAAAGCATATACATGAACAGGTCGGTCATGGTGGAAGAAACCAGGTTCTGTCCAAATTGCGTGAGAAATATTGGATAACTCATGCCAATGCAGCAACAAGGAAAATTCTATCCAGTTGTGGCTTGTGTAGGAGATTCAAAGGAAAACTGGGTGAACAAAAAATGGCCGATTTGCCTGTTGAAAGGTTGACTCCTGATCTTCCTCCATTTACTAATGTTGGAGTTGATTACTTCGGGCCATTTGAAGTAAAACGAGGACGTTCCTTTGTAAAGCGATATGGTGTTATTTTTACGTGCATGGCTAGTAGAGCCATACATTTAGAAGTGGCCTATTCTTTGGATACAGATGCATGTATTAATGCCATTCGAAGATTCATTTGCAGAAGAGGACAAGTCTCTCATTTGAGATCAGACAATGGAACCAATTTCACTGGTGCAGAAAGGGAATTAAAAGAAGCATTGGCAGCTTTAAACCATGATAAGATTCAGAAAGTCTTTCTGCAGGAAGGAATCAAATGGAGCTTTAATGCACCTACAGCCTCCCATCACGGCGGTGCATGGGAGCGAATCATTAGGATGGTGAAAAAGATTCTTACATCCCTTTTGCACCAGCAGACTTTAGATGATGAGGGGTTACACACAGTTTTATGTGAAGTGGAAGCGATCATTAATGATCGCCCAATCACCAAATTGTCTGAGGATCCAAATGACTTAGAGCCTCTTACCCCCAACCATCTTCTTACTATGAAAAGGAAACCAGTCTTGCCTCCAGGGCTATTTGATAGGACTGACATGTATGGAAAAAGAAGGTGGAGACAAGTGCAGTACATCTCTGACCTTTTTTGGAAAAGGTGGATTACAGAGTACTTGCCTTTACTACAGGAACGACAAAAATGGACCAAGAAGAAACGAAATCTGGTGCCTGGCGATATAGTTCTGGTTGCAGATACCACAGCTCCTCGTAATTCCTGGGTACTTGGCAGGGTATTTAAAATATACCCAGATAAGAAAGGGCTGGTTAGATCAGCACAAGTACAAACCAAAACCAGTCTCTTGACCAGACCAATAACAAAACTTTGCCTTTTACTAGAGGGGTTATGAGGTATCGTATATAGGAACACATTTTGTATGTATATAGTTTGAAGTATGGTATTACTTTGGCTCCTTATATTGTTGTATTAGTCATTAAATTGTTTATGCCTTTTGTCATTAACAATTAGGGGCCGGTGTGTTGGAGCCATTTATGTTTTCTTTAAACTTATGTTTATTTTGATCGCTCACCACTTGGGGGCGCTGCTGGGTTTATAGGTGGCTGTAAGGTTGTAGTAGGGATACGGGGGTTGGCGAGGAAGTCAACAGTATTTTGACCGTATGGTTAGCGGGACATTTAAAGATCTTGAGCGCTGGTACTGCTGCTGTTGGATTATGTGCTACCTGCCAACTTAAGAACAATAAATGGATTGGTATATCCAAAGTTTCAAGAGGTATGGACTTTGTGGTAATTCCTGCTAAACTGAACGAGTCAAATCCGCTACCGCCAGCTCTCTTTCTCATTATGTGGTGGCTTAGGTCAATTTCGTTTGTTTTGTTTAAAAGTCACTACAACTGGTTCTGAAAGACGATACACAATACGCATTGATTCCTCAGGGAGGAACACGGCTGTGTAAGTGTGTGTAATCTCATGGCCACAGGGTTCAGGTTTCCCCCTACTGGGGCATTTTAACCCTGCTTTATGTTAGCAAGAGCAAGGAGATCACAGATCTCATGGGCAGCTCATAACGGTCACGTTTAAATGCACTGTAGTAGAAATATAATCCAAGAGAGCAACACTGCACTGGCAGCAGCAACCAGGCAGGATCACTGTCCTCTTACAAAAACACACCGACTGAACACATTCTGAGTGCCTTTAAAAGGCTAGCCAGCCAACAGCAGCATACATTTCTAATGATCCATTTTATCTGTCATTCAAGATTGAGATTTTATCATCTCTGACTGACGTCAGGCCTCAGGGTTTCAACTTGAGTGCAAAGCTGAAACTCTACAACCCCTCAACAGAATACCCTGATCCAGGCCTTTGAAAGAATGACTGACACAGGGGAGAATATGAGTCCAGGTCGCTTTGTCAGACACAGTTTATACTTGCCAATAGTTACCTCATAGCCGGTGTGACAGAGCTGTTATACTGTGATTATGCCTCTTCAAGCAGTGAAGGCCAGCCAAAGGTTATCCAGGCCTTGCTCTGATCTAACAACCCCCACCACCATCCTCAGTGGGCTATTATGGGTGAAGGAGTAAGCCCTAAAAATAAACTGTCCACACTTATTCATCCAGCTGTGACTGGCTACTGAGCAATGGCCTCTACTGATTAAAATGGTGTTGTGGTAGACTAAGATAAAAGCCTAATGCAACCAGCCTTTTTCGTCAACATTGAGAAGTCAAGAGTTTCATTTTGTAATACTTTTCAAATAAAACTGTGAAATTAGAATAACTATATAATCATGCAAGCAAGTTATGCAGAGAATGACATTCATATCTGATTTATATTCTGTATTGATGTGCTCAAGTGTACAATTGCAACTTTTTTCCAATTCAAATTCACTGGAGAAAATGTTATGAAAAAGAACAAAGAATGTTTTTTTTTATCATACAGACTGTATGCATAACAACAACCTTGCAAATCATATTTAAAAATCTCCTCTTCAATCCCCTGAGCTGACAGTACATGACTGAAATGCCCTTGAGCAAAGCACCAAACCCCTCAACTGCTCCCCGAGCACCAATAAATAGGGCTGCCCACTGCTCCGGGCAAGTGTGCTCACTGCCCCCTATCATGTGTGTATTCACAAGTGTGTATGTGGTGTTTCACTGCATGAATGGGTTAAAATGCAGAGGTTACATTTCCCCATCACAGGACTAATAAGGGTCACTTAATTAACGACACACAAAATTCAAAATTCAATGGTGCCTCCATGTGATACTTTTTTAAACATAGCAAAAATAAGAAGTGCCTGAATATGTTTCTTGTGTTAAGCAGGCGCTACACAAAAATATACCAGTTGCAGAGTTCGAATACGTTTTATTATTCAAAAACAGCCAAGGGAAGTCAGTAAGCTTTTGTGCTGGACGAGTAATGGAGGTTGCCTTTTGAGCTAATGATGAGCTAATGAGAAAACAGAGCTAACCTTTGTCACACTGGATTCTGATATTCTACTACAAACAGAACTCAAAGCCTTTAGTGTTCCCCTCTAACAAAATGAACTCCAAAAATCAAATCTCCATTTGTAACAGGTTTAGAAAAAGCTCTTCTACCTCCCTGCCCACTTCTCTAACAGGATGCCCCCAGATGCCCAGCTTTGACTGACAGGGGTTCCAGGAAAATTTTTAACGAGAGACCAAGGGGCGTATTAGTAAAGTGGTTTCGAGTTGGTTTCAAGTTTGCTTTTTCAATACGTATTGAAATCATTACACCCTTACTTATTATGTATTAGGGGTGTAACAATTCTACAAAAAGAAACACAACTCAAATCAGACGTCAATTTTTGAGCCAAAGTTTGGTTCATGCCTCTTTTTGCCTTTTTTCTGAGGGGTGGAGAGAGGTGAACAAGATAAAACAAAGCAAAAAATTCCTGGGTTTTATTAAATCTCCAAAAAAGTGGAACACCAAAGAGAAGAACACTAAGAAGAAAAATAATCGAATTATTTACATGTACTACAGTATTGATTGTGAAAAAAAGACAAGGTTTTTTACGAGAGTGATGTTATAGGAGCTCCACCGGCTGCATCAGCAGCAGTGGTAGCAGTTCCATCTTTGAAAACCTTACACAAGACAGAGGATATTCGTATCATGATTTCAGTCTAGGTTTCAGAATCAGCACTTCTGATAGACTTTTTTCTGCAAGTTTCAATAAGCTACAAGTAAGAAATAATATTGAATTACTTCATGCTTTTGTTATCACCAGTGTTAAGGGTGACTTCTAAGCATTAATGTTGATTCACAGATCAGCTGTAGTACTGCTGCCTGTTTTCCCAAATGTTAAGAACAGTGACATACGTGGACACGATAATGGAATAATAATAAAACGATTGCCGAAGGTCATTAAAATTCAATAACACACAGATAAGCATACATCAAGGCAAATCAAGTAAACAGGGATACCAAGGTTCCTAGTAAAATGATATAACTCTACAAGTCACATATACTGAAACATGGTTCAGTCAACTCATGTTACATCTCTTATGAGCAGGTACCCTTTTCTTTCAGACCCTTGTTTTTCCTTATGGGTCTACATGAACAGATTCATTCAATTAGGTGCACTTTGAAAGCATTCAAACAAACAAGTCATAAAAGCTTTCCTCACCGATGTATCACCTCTTATAGAGCACATCCACTGGGCTGTATCATTAGGTCTATTGACCAGGACCAGATCACCTCAGCTTAAGGACAGAAATGCACTTTCTTTCATACAACTTCGGTTACTCTGCATCCTTGAAGGACACTTCTGAGTTATTCCCTATTGAGGGTATAGTGGAAAAGTAAAAGTGACCGTGTTAAACACAAATATTCATTCTCAAGCCTCAGTCACACAGGTCTCTCAAGTGCTGATGTTGCTGTCCTAAATCAGTACCTACAGCAAAGTTAATCAGCCCCGGACCTCGAATCCAATCTCCAGCCTTGGATTTTAGCTGAGGTTGGTAACATCTCCAAATCTTCTGAAAGGGCTCATCAGTGCAAATCTCCAAGTAATCAAGACGTCAACAAAGCACAGCAAATTTTTCAGCACTCCTCCCAATTGTTTGATATCTATGCAATCTTCCACAGAAACATACGTCAGCACTCGTTATATCCATGGTAACACATTAACTCTCTTTTTCTTTCCTACTCTCTCTCTCTCTCTAACCACATAAACCATACATGATGACGCACTTGAGTACTTTTCATCAGGCATGTCTGCTTCTGCTTCATAAAATCTCTGATGTGCTCTGGTGGGCTGTATACTAGAGCCCTTTCTCTTGCCTCCAATCTTCTTAAACTACCCTGAATAAACCTGCTTGTATATTGCCCTCACTGCCTTTCTGCATTATAGTGTATGCATTAAGGAGCATCCATTTCACTTTCTGGATAACAGTGTGTGCGATAA
The DNA here is from genome assembly GCF_015220715.1 of Pygocentrus nattereri. Taxonomy (NCBI): domain Eukaryota; kingdom Metazoa; phylum Chordata; class Actinopteri; order Characiformes; family Serrasalmidae; genus Pygocentrus; species Pygocentrus nattereri. The sequence goes on from NC_051211.1 coordinate 46,858,110, forward strand.
GAAGTGTCCACAAAAGGATCCAAAAAAGCATGGCAGGAGGCAGAAAGTTGTTTAGGAAATATAAATCAGATTCATCCCATTCAAAGTCACTAATCTTAAATTAATGACAACTACTGGCCAGCTTTAAAAGGAAACTATCATTTCTTAAAAATGTGCGTCTAATTTAATTATTAAAGTAATTCAAAGCGGCTTAGTGTGAAATGAGTCTGAACTCTTCACAGCAGTAGTGATAGGAACCAGACATCTGAAGCGTCTGGTGCCTCTAAAAGCTTGCTCACAGGAAGCTGTTACACATCAAATAGTTATAGATACTCTGCCTGGTGTCTGAGACTTTGTTTAGCAATCCTTTGAGAGACGTTTTTGGTTTAAAACATTTTTTAGAAACATTGATGGTGGAGAGCTGCATAAAGGCAAAATAGTGCCCAAAGAAAACATACCTTTTCAGATGTACACCTATTTTACCATTATCAGCCGTACAAACACAAACCTAGAAGACAAGCATGTTCGCTGGTCATTTCGGACACAAATGTTACATTTGTGTTGTAGACATTACTAACCCTGGTTCCTACCACCATCACGAACCATTTCACCTCAAACTACTCTGCATACACTTGTGTACATATTTGTAACTGTTCTGTGTAATGGTTTTCTGTGAAGGAGCTTATAGGTGCATTAACTCTTCAGGTGTCTGGTTCCCATCACCACCACTGTGAATAATTCTTACTCAGCAAGTATCACTAGAATGGAGCATTTCGCATCAAACCACTCAAATGACTTTACAAATCAACAATTGAAATATACATTTATTAAATATGCATGTATTAAATACACAGAAATGTAAAAGAAAGCTGGAATTACCCTTTAAGCATTACAGGAGAGGCTCAGTGCTCTTTCGCAAAGGATGGTTTGCATAATATTAAATTCAGTGGTGCAAATAACTTGCAGCCTTCTTCACTTTAATGTTTCTCCCCTAATATCCTTGTAAATTGTGTCACACTTGGCTTGTGCACAGCTCTACTTGTTGATGCCTGTTGAACGGAATGACACTGTACAAGACGCCGTTATTTTACAATATTTTTCCCCAGAGAAAATAAATTAACATGTGCTTCCCTGAATAAATATATATCACTTTCAGCCCAATCAATCAGCATATTAATCAGTGCTACACGTCACATTTACACAGTTAGACTGCTCTGGTGCACAGAGGAGACAGCATGTGTGGAAAGGAGCATGCTCTTTGACACCGACCATCAATCAGGAGATAACCTCCACACCCACTCGCCCACACACACACCACTCACAGATGAGCCATATGTCTTTGCCTAATAGAGGTGTTATGATATGCATATTCACATTCATTTTTATATGGGGGTTGCAAGTCAATAGGCACCATGCAACAAATAAAGAAATATTTTATTCAAGAAAAATCACAGCAACATCTGTCACACTGACATAAATATGGACTGTTTCCAATTTTAAAACACAGTTCCTTTGTTTGTTTGTTTTTGCCAAATACACGTGTAAGATGTCACTGTTTATTCACACTGTGATGTCATATGCTTATGTTAAAGGGCCCATACTGTGGAAAACTGAATTCTCCTCACTTTTTTGAAATAAAAGATAAACACTGATAAAATTTCTAAGCTTACCCTTCACACTCTGTTCACACAGTCCATACATGGAAGTAAAGCCTGTTTTGAATTCATTTTTCTGTGATGTCACAAAAACAAACACATATCCATCTATTATATACATAAAACAACACTGACATTATAAATGGACAACAGGGAAAAACTAAAAGGCAATAAAATATGGGCACTTGAATTGTTGGGAATGCACCAACATGGGAATTCTAGACCAATGTCAGTGTACAGTATTTTTCATATACATACCTCTCGATGCATTTATAAAGTGCAAAAATGCAAAACGTTTCTTTGCAAAGGATTAAAAATGCATAAAAAGCATAAAATAGATGTTATCGCACCTAAACATCTTCCAGACTACAATCAACATGTTGGTAATATCAGTTTGAAACATGAGCAAAATTTAAACATCTGTCTCAGACAATTCTTTTCAGCAATTATCTGTAGATGTCAGTATGATTCCAATATCATGCGTTCACCAAGTACTGCAGCTCTGTTGTGCCAATAGGTCTTTAATAAATAAATAAGTAAATGTGAAGGTTGCTATGTTTTTTTTTTTCTGTATCAACAATGGTGCACAAATCACAATACGATTGTTTTGTGAAATTTGTGTATCATCTCTAATGCATAACATACCAGCTGACTGAAAGCCAAAATCTAGTGCAGATGATAAATCAGAAGCATAAAAACTTCAAAAGACTGTGTAGGAAAAAGTGGGAGTCATAGAAGTAAACCTCAGCTATTTGTATCGGAGCAAATTGGTGCCTTGTTTCTGTCTTGTTTTCCACAAAAGAGGGGAATCTTTTTCCCCTGAGGTCCATTATGCTAGGGCCACATGTTCTGAGGGCATGGCATGATGGGTTACACATGCTCTCTGACATCTGACACCAAGGTACAAAAAGAGGCGAGCATATTCTTTTAGCATTTTGATCTTGTGAAAGTTCACCTCATCATGTCTGTTTCTGCTCAGTCTTATGAAGTACACTCTCTCAGTGATGTCACACAGTATGCAGAGCTACAGCCGCAGCAGTTAATCCGTCAGAGACACCAATCATGAGCCATCATTGCTCCACCAATCCACTGACTAACCAGTTTCCGCATGAAGCCAACCGTAAATGGTGAGTGTCAGCATCTGGCGTGGCCTACTGATTTGAGATCATATGTCTGTTCTGACAACTAGCCTTTATCGCCAAAAAACTTGGTGCAAGTCAACTTGAGGGCAAAAGCAGGACATGCGAAAGGTACCTTAATTTAAGGGCTAAGAGCCGTGGACTCATGGAAACAGCATTCATGCGTGAAAATACAGCACGCGATATTAATGCCTTTTCAGCTTTTTATTGACATTAAGATTGGCTAACCGAGTATAAATGAACACCCATACTGTTCCCAGGAAAAACACTTGACGTGATTAAGAAAACACACACAGCAAAGTATCCCACAGTAATGAAGCCCCTGCACTTCAACTGACTTCAAATGAACCACACAGTGTAGAAAAGGCCGGTGCAGAACCACAGGCAGGGGCACAAATACGGACCCAGGAGGACCGCTTCCACCCACTGGAAGCCACTCAATACGCTCGCTCATCATGTTTGCAGCCTGTGCTACACAGTCACACACCCACACCCACAGACACACACTGCCCCGGGGGCGAGGCAGAGGGCAGAACACTGTTGACCTTTAAAGAAAAGACTGATTTGATAAATGACTCTCAGGTGCCAATTCACTGATGGGATACGCTGGCCGGGTGCACAGGCTACACATCAGTGCACACATACATACACAGGCTCATAGACCAATCAGCACTGGGCCTGATTCAAAAGTTAAAGGTCACCAGCTCTAATTCAACACCAAAGGACAGAATATAAGAGCGAGTCTAACTACCTTTCTGAAGTGCCTCTCTTGACTCAATTCACTCATGAAGAGGGACTACTGGTAACACTACCATCAACCTTAGTGCTCGGTTTCAGCTTAGAGGATTGCATGACCTATTTTTCAAAGATATATTTTATGGGCTTCCGTTCAAAATGTGACTAAGACCGGCAAGATTTAACTAGAGATGGCACTGATCTCATACCTGGTGTCAGTACCAGCTCAATGTCAGCAAAAAAAATGCTGGATGGGCAAAAAAATTGCATTTAACCCAATCCTGTTAACAATGTAGTTTGAAATAGCATGCACTGATACTGTGTGTTGTGATGCTGTTGGCTGTCCCTGTGGGGTAGCAGAGTGTTAGACTACTATTAGATGATCATCTTAATGAAGTACATTAATAAAAATGAGTTCCTTTTAAAGAAATTTACTTAATCAGTATCTGTAGGTGCTCAAGTTTTCAGCATCGATATCAGTATCAGCGAAAAAATAGCACTGTGCTGCTGTTTTGAAAAAAATTGGATTTGAAAAAGAAATACTTTTAGCTTTGCTATTTTTGGGGTTGATGTATAGTCATAAAGTATCAGTACTGGCAAATACCGACAAGAAAAATAGCAGGCAGCGGCACTGGGCCACAATAACCACATTAGTGCTAAAAATGTAGTGTATTAAATAAAAAGTCTACATTAAATAAAAAACGTCTACTATATTTTAATATATTCTACACTTCCATATTATGAGAGGTTTTATAATATATACTAGTCACAGCCTAGGGGGTCTTCCGAACATAGATGTCTCAGAAAGAAAGAAAGAAAATGCTAAGTTACTTCAAACTTCATAAAGTGCATAACGGTCGAGGACATAGAGGCAGATATATAACACTGATACAGAACCGGACGGGCTTTAATAGTAGAATGCATTTTCTATTCAGCATGGCTTTACCTCAGAGCCTACAGATAAATCTTCAAACAGAATTTAAAACAGCTGGATCTAGTCTCCTCTAAAGCTGGTCAGTTTCCTGACCGGTGACTACGCCGTTTCGTGGTTCGTTTCTTCCCAATGAACCTCAAAACAGACGCCCGGGGGGTGGTCCTTCTCCGAGCACAAATAATGCTTAATGACTACCATAAGACATGCCACAAACAAGCCTACTGCATATGTGCAGGTTTATTAGCTAAGAAAACTTCCTAACAACGAGTGCAGCGGGGCAGCACAGCAGCGTCCTCTCCATACTGTCTGTTAACTATAGCCTCTTGTCGATGTGCTCACTGCCATTAGTCATGAGCAACAACAACAACGACAACTCACAATGAACAGCGACTCGACACCTCCATTTGGGAAGATTTCCGTTAACTCTCAGAAGAAATAACAGCGCAATATATCGTTTCTAAGTGTATTCGTAAACTTCCACGAAGCTGAAGTTGGCTTCTTAATCGAATTTTCCGTTCCACCTTAAATGCCGCAGCAGACGCGTTCTGGCGTAAGGAACCGCTGCACTGTAACGGCCGCACCATTTAAGGTGGAACGGAAAATTCGAATAAGAAGTCAATTTCAGCATCTCTAAGCCGTTTCAATACCAAAAGATCGACATAAGTAGGCACACTTGTTGGTCAAATCACCAAAACGTCCCCAAAGGCACTCAGCTGTGGAGCTAAGGCGACCGTTAAAACTGTGAATAGTCACAGAAATGTACACCTTTTACACATTCGCTGGGTTCGCCTCCCACGGTTTGTGTCTTGCTGACATTAGTATGACAACGACAAGTACGACAGTAAAGTGATGGAGGAGGCGGGTTAGCTAACCCTAGCTACCTGTCATCGTAGCAGAAATCCGCGTCCAGGGTGTTCACGTAGAGGACCAGAGCCACAGCACTGCACACCAACTCCGTTATCATTTCTCAGTCCAAAGAAAGAAAGGGGGAGGCAGCACGTCAGTCAATGGAACGGAGAAATCACTTCTCGTCTCTGTTTGTTGTCCTCATTGTTTTGCCAGCGTGAGAGAGGAACTCTAACCCCTCTCCAGCGAACAAGTGGAGTTTTATAGCAGACGAGTCGAGTATGAGAGAGATGAAGAGAGGGAGAGAGAGAGCCGGAGGATGAGCAGAGCTGTCAGAAACCATGAGGAGGCGTTGCTGAACGCTGCCCTGATGCTCTTTCTCTGAAACCGTCGGGAGCCTCCTAGTCCCCGCTGTTGCCCGCGTGTGCTGATTAAAAAAGCGCGCATGCGCAGTAGCCTCCCTGGCTCCCGCGTGCACTTCAGTACACGCTTAAATAAAGGCGGTTCTATAAGGGTTCTTTAATAGGGGCCTAAATGGTTCTTTGCATGGGGAAATGGTTCTTCAGACTGATGAACAATGTGTTCCCTACTAAGAAACCATTTTGCTTTAATGGGAATTGCCTTATAGTTTCCAACAGAGATCACTCGTTTCCAGTAGAACTCCTTTAGATCCCTATAGGAAAACAACAAATTAGCTATTGGTCACCTGTTAAACCATTAGGATCCTTTACGCTGTGATATCAACCGATTAAAGTGGGTTCTATGGGTTTTCCAGCACGGTTGTATTAGGTTCTATGTAGCACTGACAAGGGCTCTTATATTGTTACAATGTCAAGCTTGTAATAATAGAATAATCCTTTTTGGTGCTATATAGAACCGTTTTCAAAAAAAGGTTCCGTATGGAACCATATACAACACATTCTCCATCAGTCTAAACCATTTCATTGCACAAATAACTATCTAAGCATGAAATGGTTCTAAATAACTCATACTTCTATCCACTGCCTTCACTTAACAGCCCCTGAAGTACCCTCTTCTTAAAGTATATAAAATAATGTTGGCCAAAGATAATGCACATATGCCACATGCAGCTGTAACATCCACAGAGTAGGCACTATGCGCGTAGGGCTTGTGCAGTATAGGTAACCCTCTGTAGCTAAAGAGTAAAAGAAAGACTTTAGAAGTGGACAGAGAGAAGAAGAGAGAGAGGGAGAGAGAAATACAGAGAGAGGACAGAGACAGAGATGGTGAGAGGTAAAGAGAGAGCAAGAAAGAAAAAAGAGAAAGGGGAGAAGCAAGAGAGAGAAAAACACAAAAGAGACAGTGAAAGAGAGGGGGAGAGATAGAGAAAGAGAAAGATGTAGAAAGAGAGAGAGAGAAAGAAAGAGAGAGAGGCATCAGAGAGAGACAGGGGAACATGAAAGAGAAAGAAAGAATGCAATATATAAAGGGAAACACAAAACAAGAGAGAATAAAAAAGAGAATGAGATACGGGAGACAAACAGAAAAAGTAAGAGTGAGAGAGAGAGAGAGAGAGAGAGAGAGAGAGACAGAGAGAGAGACAGAGAGAGAGAGTGAGACAGAGAGAGTGAGAGATAGAGACAGCGGGATTAATGAAATGTCTTCACACTCTGTGGTGAGACATGATCCGTGTGAGTCTAAAACTGTTGTGCAGCCCCACCGCGGACCAGCTGGACCACAACCTGTTCTGTGCGCATGTACATGTGTGTGTGTGTGTGTGTGTGTGTGTGTGTGTGTGTGTGTGTGTGTGTGTGTGTGTGTGTGTGTGTGTAAATGCACACAAGTAGGAAAAAAGGGAAAAACAGATGGTACAAAATCAGAGAAAGCATGTACTCTCGTCCTTCTCATGAGCCGTTCTTTGACCTCAAACTTCTGACCTTTCACTGTTATTCCCTGTGGAAGATGCAGTGTTGTTTCAATGATCCAAACCGTAGAGGCTGTGCTTCCTGACCTGCTCTATCTCTGTGTACAGGCATGACAGATGAATAAGCTGTTTATTAAAGTAAGGCAGATGCTCTGATATGTACAGACATGACATATAAGATTAATATAAATTTAAACTCAAAACATATTTAGAAACATTCAGTGTTTTTTCACTTCTTACATGCCCGAGAGCTGCTGGCAGGTTCAAGCTTCCATTCTTCACCTCTGTAATTATTACTCAGTGAGTCTGTATTCTTTCTATGCAATTACTGAATAATAAGCCTTAGTCTGAGAATGTAAGGGTTTAATCAGAAGAAAACAGCCGAAGCTCTTTTCCTCTGTAACTTACATCACAGAAAATAAATGATGTGAGTGGGTTTTGCCAGTAACTATGAATTAATTGCATCATTCATTTATCACAATGGTTTTCAATGTTTTAAAATTAACAAAGAACAAAAGCAGCAACAGCACAAATAACATACTAATCCAACATTAATGCATTACGTCTTGACAGTTTAGCTTCCTTTTTGTCTCTGAGTCCTCTGAGCGTCTCTGAGAGAGCACAAGAGAGTTTTTATCACTTCATATGAAAATTCCATCTTTTGGCTACATGCAATTACAGATTTGTAGAAGAGCAAAAAAATGAATATAGAAAAATATGAACTACAGGAATATCAATGCATACTGGTTGAGCTATTCTTAGGTTATAAAAGTGTGAAATAAAACCTTGGGCCTGCCGGTGGGCCTTGGCCATTTGAAGGGGTTAAAGTATGTAATTTACATTCCATTAAAAATGTCTAATTTTTTTTTATATTTGAATTGCAAAATTGATTGCAAAACATTACAACTTTAAAACCATTCCAAACAAGTAGTCTGGGATTATTTATTAATATACTGAATTGAGAGTTTCATAATAAATGTTACCACAGAAATATGTCACTAGTTTTAATACTGAAATGCTAAATAAGAATAAGAAAAATATACTGATGTGCCAAGTATTGAGAAAAATATTTTTGGAGCTCCATCTTCCTGTTCTAAGAGTTGCTAAGAGCAATTATGCCTTTTAATGTGTTTAGCCCAGATTCTGACATGTTACTACATGAAAAAGTGGCTTACAGCACAAGAGACTGTGTAGACAGCGCAGGTTGTCTTAGGCTGAGACTAATGTTAGTTAACATGTTACTTTAGCAGTGTCTGTGGTTGTGATAGCTAGGGCGTATAGCCAAAAATGAAAGACGCTCAAATCTAATTGAGCTGTCAAGCCATTAAGCCCAATAACTGGGCTAACCACAGCTGGTCTTCTGGCTATTTTCTCCTATATAATTTATCATTTGAGAGGAGGTTCTTTTTTTATTTAACCCCTCTAACTAACTCCTCTATCCCCATGCACCGCCCCCACCCCCAACAATAAGATCATGCTCAACCCCACCCCAATTTTCAGGCCAAAGTTATGCCCTTGTGTTCAGTAGAGAGAAGACTTCTTCAAACTGCAGTGTGGCCTAATAATCTAAAGCATGAATGATAAGAAAAAAAAAATGAATAAAAAAATAACCTTTGACTTAATAGATCAATTGCATGATGCTGCAGTTTCAGCTTGTATGTAATGAGTTCTCATTACTAATTTCCATACATTTTTCATTTGGAGTGGTGTTTTCCATACAGGCTGATAAATGATGTACAGGAAGTCATAAATCATAATCAGGAGTGACACGCTTTGAACCACTCCCAGTCAAAAATAGCACCATCTCAATCAAGTCAGTGTAAAATTAGTTAAGCTCAACCTTGTAAAAACAGCTAATAGCAGGAAAAGTGCCCTGAAAGTGCCCTGTGATAAGAGACCAAGACAGAAAATCAGTGTCAGGCCTTATCGCCCAACATGTGAGAAATGGCACACATGAAAACTATTGCGGGCACTGTCTGGCACCCTGGCTCATCTATTCTTCCTCTGAATCCTTCCCTCCATCCTTTTTTCTTCCCTACTTCTTTTTGCCTGATTACTCAAAATGGTTTGTTGTTCTTCATTAATCATCGAAGCATGCCAGAACGACTCTTTCAAATAGAGAAGAATTTATGGCTGTGTGTTTGGAGCCCTGAGCCTTCATAGCTGTCAGACAGATATGTGTTTGAACTGCACAGCCTTTAATCATGGAATAATGGTATCCATCGACTGATTATGGTGCGAGCAAACCATTCAGAGACCAGCACCACTAGCACCTACACATGTTTGGAACAGATGACGGGGTTTCATTTGAAGGCCTTTGCTTTAGATTTTCATACAGGTGTCAAGGTTTGTGTTTTGATAGAGAATTGAATGGCCAAGTAAGGAGCTCTGATGTGAGAATTTTTTAGAACCCAGCTTCTTTTCTATGGCATTGACATAGATCATTCATTTTTTCCTTAGAATTTCTAAGAAATACTCTTAATACTGTTCTTTCTTGTGTATTGAATTATGCAAGTTGTGTTGGTTGCCATGGTAATTTTACATCCTCGGTCCTGTGCAAATAGTGTAGAATAGATGAACCCAGATGATCCATTTAATACAGCTACTTTAAGGTGTACCTATTACTGGCTTTAGTTAATAGAGCACGGGTCTCAAACACCAGTCCTTATCAGCTGGTGTCCAGCACAGGTGTGTTTGAGCAAAGGAATCACCAAACTGCTGGGCTCTGGACCTCTGACACCCCTTTTGCAGAGCTCATTCCACAGAACGGCATTCCCAACAGAATGTGACACTCTGGAGCAGCCACACATGAGCCTAAGGCCTCCAAGCATTGGGGAACTGTGTTCTCTGGAATGATTGAGCTCCCTCCAATACTTTTGGAATGAGTTGGAGAGGCATTTGTGACCCAGAACTAATCATTCAACATCAGCAGTATGTGATCTCACTAATGTTCTCATGGCTGAATGCAATCATATCCTCACAGCAATGTTCCAACATCTAATGAAAATCCTTTCCAGAAGAGTAGAGGTGGCTCTTGCAGCAAAGGGGAAAAACTCCCTGTTAATACTTTTGATTTCAGAAGATACATTGAAAGAGCAGATGTTTCCAACATTTTGACATACAGCGCAGTTGTTATATTTGAATCCAGAAAGCATTTATGAACATTTCACTTCTTGATTTTCTCTTTTCAACCAGCCCTCCATCTTAAAAAAACGAGGAATCAGTAAAATCCAACAAATTATTGAAAAGCTCAGTAATGATTACCAGAGCCCGTTCAGCCTGCTACTGATTAATAACACTTTTCTCCTAAGCTTGAATTCAGCAGGGTATAAATTAGTATAACTTTATTGAACAATGTGATATATTTTTATTTGTGGGCATTTTGCCAGTGCTGCAGTGTAATAAAAGGGCAGAATGAAACATGGAAATAATTTGACTAGTGTTCTGCAAACAATCCATATCTGCTTTCTACACAAACAATAGCTATATGACTGGGAAACTCTGACACGAAAAATATTTAGATTTGAAACAGGATGATGTTTGTCCACAGTGCAGTGCAATCATAGTGATTATTATGATTATTCTTTCAAAAAGTGCACAAGATAGGGTTCTGCTGTCCATCAACAAGAGGAAACCGGATCAAACCTGAGTGTGGAAAATAAACAGGCTGAGAAATCGTGCTCAAGTGTTAAGTAGACCATTGACATTATAATGATTCATCAGTAAACTGCAACTGTGCCATATGGAAAGGTTGTATGGAAAAGTCTGGGCATCCCTGGCTAAAGTATGCATATATATATATGTAGTGACAGTAAGCTGCTCTGCTGCAGACTACTAAAAAGATATTTTCTGCAGGTGTTGTTGCACAGTTACTTTATATTTTCTGCAAAATGGTTTAGCTGACATAGGAGTCGCAGTGCACTCTTCTACTGTGCAGTGTTGCTTGCACAAACAAAATCACAATGAAAGAGTCATCAAAAGGAAACCTTCAAAAGCAATCTCAAAACAAAAATCCACATCTGAAGTTTGCAAAACATCTAGATGACCCAGAGACATTCTGGAAACAAACGCAGTGGACTGATGACGTAAAAACGGAACTCACTGGCAACAATCAAAGTATGTTTGGAGAAAAAAAGGTGCAGCATTTGATGAAAAGAGCATCTTGTTGCCTGTAAAGCATGGTGGTGAGTCTGTTATACTTTAGGGTTGTGTAGGGCAGCCAGTGGCACAAGAAACAATGCACAGGTAAAAGGGAAAGGGATTCCTCTAAGTATCAGCAAATTCTGCAAATAAATATGAAAGCCAGTCAAGAAAATAAAGCTGCAAGGAGGCTGGCCTCTAAAACAGGACAAGAATCCAACATGTACTTTAAAATCCACCCTGAACTACTTCAAGCTGAAGCTTTAGACATGTTCCTCACAGGCCCCTGACTCGAACGTCATTGAAAATTTGTGGGTAAACCTTTGACATGCTGTGCATGTAAGACAGCCTGTGAATAATACAGAACTAGAAGTGTTTTGAGAAGAGTGGGTGAAAATTCACTGAAACAAGAACAGAAAGACTCATAGCTGGCTTGGCAGGAGACCAACCAAAGGGGGTGTTAATACTGACTTAGTGTCTTGTTTTTTTTCTTTTAAGTCAATCAAGTATAAAGTAACTGCAAATTAACATTTAAATTTTTAAAAATAGTTTCTGCAGAGGTTGCCCAAACTTTTGCATACAATTGCATACTTATACTGTACATTCTCATTTAAATGAAAAGAAAGGTTTGTACCTAATCCACCTTAGAGAAGATGGCAAGATTATAGTAAATTGTGTTATTCTGGTTTCCGAGGGGTGTGTTTACATGGTGATTTTGCTGTTCACACACTGGAAGGGTGATTGCTTTCAGATGGAATTCGTCATAGCTCTGTAGGGACCGGCGGGGTGTGCACAATCGGTGTGTATGTGTGAGGGGATTTGTAAATAGCCTTTGCCTAACATCCCTGCATCCTGTTTGGCCTCACTGATGATGGGTCATTGATGGAAAAGATAAATCGCACCTCTCCTTCCTTCCAACTTCCCTCCTTTTCCCTCTCATTCCCATACGGTGCCTTTTTAAAGTCCTGATGCCTGATAAGAAGTTACACGGCTCCTCTAGACTTCCTCCTCCTCTGGTTCCTTCAGCCGGAAGCTTGACTGGCCGCAGTCTCTCTCGCTCCGTCCAGCTCCCCCACAGCGCTGCACAGAGCCAACCAATCAGACCACACAGGGCAATGACCACAAAATGTCAACTCAGGCACTGTTTTTAAAAGTTTTAATTAATATCATGAACAAAACTCTAATTTACACAGTTTTCACAGTCTTATCCCAATTGTATTTGATCAGATTAGACGTGTTTGATGTCTGAGGTTTGCTTCTTAAGTTTTGTACTGAAGCTACACTGAAGATATCAATTGGGCTCTTTGGAGCGATGTGATAAAAGGACACTTTGGCATTCCTAATGCAGTAGTTCTCAGAGTGGTCCTCAGGGACCCTCAAACGGACCGCATTTTTGCTTGATCCCAACTCATATAAGTATAGAGCAAAAATATAGCCTATATGGGGGTCCCTGAGCATTAGTTTGAGAACCGCTGGCCTAAAAACCTTTCAATGGATAGGTCTTTAAAACCAGTTTTGTAAATAATTTGTGTAAGAACTTTTTAAAGAACCTCCACAGACTCAACATAACTGACCTCAGGATAGCTGTGTTTTGCCCATAGATCTAATTGTCCACTATGACATGCTGTGCATGAGATGCTAAATGACCTCTTGACATGTACAGCTAGGCAACAGGCTGCTATAGCTATGACATAAATGTGAAAGTTTATGAGGGCAGTTAATGGATTAAAAACTCTGTCTTGTTTTTGTTTATTTGTATTTTCTTTCATTATTAGCCCAATCCCAAGAAAGTTGGGATAATAGGAAAAATGTGAATATAAACTGTGTTACAGCACCATTCCTTTTAACAGTGTCCAGTATTCATATTCATATTCATATCCTATACTGCACTTCATAATACCCACGTCTTCAATGCAAGCAGGCCAGTCTAGCACCTCTCCTACTGTGAAGCCATGCTGTTCATGCTGTAACATATGCAGAACATGGTTGCCATTGCCTTGCTGAAGGGATGCCGTGTAGATGGCAGCATACACTCTCAGAAATAAAGATATGAAACTGTCACTGGGGTGGAACCCTCACAGGTACACTCAGCGCCTTTAGTCAAGGAACATAATTATACCATAATCTGCTGCAATGTATTTTCTCCACACACTCTGCCTTAACTCCAGGCTTTATATTGCTGTTTTAAAAAAGTAGATTATTTTAATATTTAAAATATTTGCTTTTCACCTGGGACAAGCTTATTTACCGAACACAGCTGGACCCAAAAACCACCGTTGTACCTTTGAGGGCACATTTACATTGTTTGTACCTTGATGAATGAAAAATGTACCAGCACAGAATCTTTATTTTTAACAGTGTATGTTGCTCTAAAATGTGTATATACCCCTAATGAACACTGACCTTGTCTGAGGCCAGCAAGTTCCTTAAATAATCATCTGGGTTCTTTTGTGATTTCCTGGATGAGACGTCTCTGTGCTCTTGGAAGAAATTTGATGGACTGGCCACTTGTGGAAATTTTCACTGCTATTCTAATTTTTTTTGCCATTTGGAGTCTTAGAGCTTGTAAACCTGTCCAGATATATTTTCTATATAGATATCTAGTTTAATTGATCTCACTTATCCACTAAATGTGGTTAATTGGTAGATTGAACCATTTAAACACTGCATTTTGTGTTTACTGTGGTTCTTTTTTGTATTATATAATATTTTGCTTGAAAATCTGAAACAATTAAGTGGGCAAATATGCAAAAACAGACTAAATGAGGAGGCAAATACTTTTCTCAGTGTACACTCTAGCTGTTAGACCACAGGTAACTAGAGACAGTGCGTAAAGAGGAGTAATGTTATAAAAAATCCAGTTAGGACGGTGGCTGCTGCTTTGGAAAAGGAAATGGGCTCTTTGTTTTTGACTGTAGGACTAAAAATGGAAATGAGTTATTTTCTGCTCTGAGCGGAATTCGTGTTTGGTGCAGGACAGTCTGAGTGATGACAGAGAAGCATTAGCCTCTTTCCCTCTCCTCTCTGCTTCCTAAATAGCCTTCCCCTCATTCTCCAAACACAAATCGAGAAAGATGAAGGAGATGGGAGAGTGAGTGCGTTTCCCATCGCTTTGCTATTTCAGTCGCTGAGATTCTGTAGATTGCATTATAACATCATATCCTGGGCGTGCTCATCATACCCATTTTAGCCAGTCCAGGAAACGGTACCACAGCCCTGCTGCTGCTGGATGCCACTGAGTTTGAACTCATTTAAGTGCTTGTGCATGTGTGGCAGACAGACATACATGTGCAAGGACTAAGCAGAGTGCACAGATCCAAGACAGGACAACAGGATATGAATAAAGCGGTCTATGGTGTGATTTGCTGGAAGTGAGCGGTGAGAACGAGCGCAGACGTCCTGAAGAGCGGACACAGTTTGGATGGTGCAGGTGTGATGTGTCAGAACTGAGCAGTAGTCAAGGTCTTTCTCAACGTAGGCGTCCCACAGAGGCGGATACAGTATCTCTTTCTGTTCCATTCTCTCACTTCTGCGTCTGAGGGGCTTGTTGACAGATGTGTGAGCATGCAGAGCTTCAGCCAGCGCTATAGCATGGCAAATCATTATGATGATGGAAGCAGTGCGAGTCATCAAGGACAATAACAGCTTGTAGTACAAAGGCCAACGACCCACAGTCCATACACAGGCCAACAGCCATCAACACCTGCACAGACCATTGACACTCAGAGCACATACAGCACTGTTTTAGCTCAGTCAAGCAAGCTGCTTAAAACTGTTTATCTGGGCAGTAGATGTGTTTTCAATTGTAAGAACACTGTACAATACTGACAGTATGCATATCAAAGGGGAAATCCACCAAATTTTCTATATTTCTGCACTACTTAAATGGTTAAGATGAAAACAGTTAACAGTGGTGGTGATAGGAACCTGAACATCTGGATTGTTTAATGCCTCTAAAAGCTCCCTCAAAGAAAGTTATTACAATGACGTAGCTATGAATACACTGCCTGATGCCTGAAACATTTTATGATAGTGTTGGGAAGATTTTGGCCTAAAATGTACTCGTTAAAATCCCTTCATGTCAGAGTGGTACACACAGGATGTTGTGAGGCCAAATAATACCCAAACTATCCTTTTTCCAGATGTACCACTATTTTACCCTCAACATTACATATAAAAACGCACGTAGGTTCATTGGTCATCCTGGATAGCAAATAAAATGGCTTTATTTGTGTTGTAGACACTGTGAGCCCTGGTTCAAATCACCACCACTGTAAAGAAATCCAAGTCTGCCAGTTTTCTATCAAGTCAATCTGAATGACTTTATAACTCAGTAACTGAATTATGCAGAAACGTTAAAACGAGTGAATCCTTCCCCTTTAATACTCATTTTTTGAAGGCAATATTTAAAGTTGAAACAAATACAAATGCATTTTGTGCTAATAATTTGTGAATCACAAGTCTTCACTGTGCCATTCAAAATAACCCACAATATTCCAAACATCACCATTGTAAGTTAAAAAAAAAAAGCTCTTCAATACTTCATCTATTCCCATTTTCCACAATTTACAAATCATTTTTGTATGCATTTAAATATATTTGTCTTGTAATTCAATTGCTTGCTTTGTCTTAATGATGCTTAGACCAGGAACTGTGGTCTTGTTTTGGCAATTAGACTTGGGCCACAAAATGGCAGCAAACTGAATGTTGGCATTTCTCTTTCACTCAAATATTTAAAAATAAATTAAATACTGATATCTTCTTACATGAGAAGGACTGTGATTTTTTTCTCCCTGATGCTCCCAGCCATCGTTTGGACTACTAGGTAACTCTAACCCTAGCTCAGTATGGTATACATGTCCCACATGCTGCTGAAATATATTATACACACTACACAAAATACTTATTATGAAAAATAGACAAAATTCTTTCTACTTCTATGTTACCATTTTTGTTGCATCACCAAATGGTTGCTTTCTCTTTTACACTGAGCAAGAAACAGTAAGCTGAAGCTGAAATCGAGCATGTCACTCATCCTTTCCAACTTTAGATAGAGGGTGACAGAGAAAAACGTCTTATTTTCTGTAGGACACAGTCCAGTGCAAGCATATGGCACATCATAATGTGACCTCCTAGTAGAGAATGTCTGCTTATGTGTTATGATTTTTATAACAAACAAAACATTTCAATTCAATCAGATTTTAGTAGTATTGGACGTGTGTACTATTAAGGCGTACAAGGTTTAATAGCCAATGTTCCCTTTAATTAATAATGGATTTACGTGCCAAATCAGATACTGGACTGTAGCTACAAATACAGATGTCTCAGGGTCTCGAAGTCTGGATGTGGTTAACACACAGACACACTTAACTTCATGAAGTATTGTATTAATGTTTGTTTGTTTTCATTCTGCTAATGTTTTTCCAAGGAAATAAACACTTACTGTCCAGATAAACAGCTTTAATTACATTTATCAGGTGACTTCTACACACTAGACGCCTACTGTAGGCGTCTCTTTTTGCTTGACTGAAATCACACAACAGTCTAGCTCCTTCTTATTATAGTCACTAACATTGCGAGCACAGCCTCCACAGGTTTTATGATACATTACTTCTAAATCAAGTAAGCTACATGATCCATATCATACAAGGACTGTATGATAAAGTCACTTTATATTTAACACAAGCCCGCTAACATATGGCCTCGTTATCTAGCAGTTAGAGACAGACCTGCCAGTAGTGTTAAAATCTCCTGTACTCACACTCTCTGAGAATCATGAGTACGGGTATGTATATACATATGTATACACACACACACACACACACACACACACACACACACACATATATATGCACATACATTGCTGTTGTCGGAACAAAACCTTGTATCTCCAAAATGGTAACTTTACAGGAGCAGGAGAAAACCTACTTTACTTTTAATGTAAGTCAATGGAACCAGATTTTTTGTCATTTTGGACCATTCATCATGAAAATTAAACACAATGTAAAGGTCAACAGGCATGTTCAAATTATGATAACTGAAACTTAAAAACGACATACATATACACACACATGACGCTGTTGTCGGAACAAAACCAAATATCTACAAAAAGCTAACTTTACAGGAGAAGTGAAAAACATACTTTACTTTTAATGTAACTCAATGAAACCAGACGTTCTTTCCAAGTTATTTTGGTCTACTCATCATGAAATTTACACACAATGTAAAGGGCTACATACGTTTTCAATGCATGTCAAAAACTGAAAAATGGAGATACCAGGTTTAGCTCCGACAGCAGTGATGAATAACTAGGCAATGTAGTTGTAGCATGTGCTTCCGACCCTACACTGTAATAAAGATCTATGCAGCTGTGAAGACTCATGTAGGTCAATACATTGTCCTCCTTCGGGAGCTTATTTGAGTTATTGATAAGTCTGAATGTGGGGTATGCAAACAGTGCTCTGCATGTCCGAGTTAACTAAGAGTTGAGCTGGTAATTAACATCGATGAACCGGTAAATAAGCGAAGCTTAATCCCAGCTTCACAGTGTGCCTTTTGTTTGCAAGCTTTTTGTATCCAAGCACACAGTATCCATGTGAACTCATCATGAGGTTAATTTACCAACCAGCCCTTTCTAAGAAGAACACACTACACTGGATCCAATTCACTGCTTCGGAGCTTCTACTTGGACAGCTTTGTAATGCCCAGTTCAGCCTTTTTCTTCTACAGCTGATTAGATTTGTATGTGTATACCTACTATTGGCACGACGACTTGAAAGAGCTGCTCAGTATATGAAAATCGTTTTGAACATAGGGCTGTTTAGATTATGCTAAGGACGTGATATATATCAGACACGTGATCACATGTATTAATGTCTTACATATGTGAAATCTGCTTGGACCGCATGTCTGAATGCAGTCTTTGTGCAATCTTTCAGGAAGTCACATTCTCAAATCTTGATTTAAATCTGATTCTGCTAATCAAGTCTCCTCTAGGTGAGCTAGTGTTTAACTCTGTTTAACCCTGATTTGATTCAGTCAGATATCAGATGGGAAAAGACAAAAACAATAAAGGCAGTCAGAAAGGAATGAAAACCACATCACTTGTTTATGATTTACAATTTACAGTTACAGCACTCAGATGCAGATGTGGAAAATAAAATGTTTATAGGTTGGAATGCTAATTAAAACACTAAAGCACATAGATAAAATGAGTCATTTCATTAAAAAGCATAAAAAAATAAAAGGCATAACTGTGGTACAGCATCTTTGGGCTTTATGAAATTCCACGTCTCTTTATTCCAACGACAGCGTAACATCTGGGTGACAGAAGTGGGTCGAAGAGCTGCACCAGAGCGGAGCAGGACACGTTTGCCTGTGAAAACATTTAAGCTTTATTAGGGAACATTATATTTGAGAGATACATATGCATATATACAGTTTACTTTCCAGTCAAACCAGCTAAGTTAACTAGACGTTACTTATTTTTAAAGTTAACTAGAAGTCAATCATTTCCAGAATCAGGAAAAAAACATATTTGGCAGAAAATTTCAACAATTAAAGATACTTTTGTTTTTTAGTAGTTATTGTGTTCATGCTTTGCCTTCAATACAGCTTCCATTCTTTTTTAGACTAGTTTTGAGTTTTTAAAGAAATTCCCAGTAGTCCAGAACGCATTAAGTGACGCTTATGCCTGGACTCGAGGGTGGTCAGTCCATCATCCCAAGCAGCTTGTTTGATTTTCAGATTGTCTTCTTATTTGTTTTTTCAGTGAGGGCTTTTTGACAGCTATACATCCTTTCAGACCCATAGGACTGAGCTGTCTTCTGACAGTGGAAGGATGGACAGAAACACCTGTGAGCTTTTTCAGATTTGACGCCAGAAGAGCTTGATTTTCTCCTCTCTCTCGAACTTAAGTTTTAAGTACTGTTTATCTGATGGGGATAGTTTTGGTGGTCTACCAGGTCTTGCATGGTTGTTAGGACTCCCACTTACTCTGGAACGTTTTATTATTTTTTTTTTAACTCCAATTAGAAACTTTTTTTCCCACTTACTTTCCTTTGACTTTCCTCTTCCTTAGGCTAGTGGATTATTTTAAGTCTAATCTCCTTAGAAACATCTCCTGAAAGCTGAATGACTTGTACTTAATGGCTGGAAATTGTGTTGTGTGCTATAAGTCGAATAAGTCTCAGTGTAGCTAGAACGCTGAGCACTATTTTAACACCTTCTCTGACTCTCCACACTTGTACACCAGGAATGATCAAAATCATTTTGATTATTACTTTACTGGGACATCTAACTGAAAAAAACTGTTTGGATTAGGTATGACATTCAGCTCAGATTAAAACAAAATGCTTTAGCTTTAATCCATAATACAGCTCTCCATATTTACTTATCAAAGCACATTCACATTTTCAGCAGCCTCCCAGGCTTATAGCTTAATGATTTATATAAGAAGGAATGCCATGAGGTCTGGTGTGACTCTAATTTCCATATGCACACTTGGGGCTCACATGTCTGTCATCAAGGGCCTTTAATGAGCAACAAGCCCTTTCAATGTCTGACAAAGGCATACCGCAGAGATCTGTAGGCAAACACACAGAGCCGACGTATCACAGAAGTTTATATGACCGCCAAGTGAACGCAATAAGACCATGCAGAAAGGGTCCCCAGAGAACCCAGCAGTGCTGATCCTCACATATAATCAAAATTTCTTTCTCTCCTCTGTTTTCTATGTAAATCGCCCCATGACTGGCTTAGCCACACGCTCTTGACTGACATCCTTGGGTGGGTGGGGGGTTTTATGTTCAAAGCGTGTTAGGATAGGAGGAAACGGAGGTGTAACTCTAAACTGCTGAACTCCTGTAGGATGAATATACTTGTGGAATTAAACTAGCCACTGCCAGCTGTACAGCAATAATTTATCCCTAGTCCTGTAATAATACAACCGTGCTAAATCTCACTTAAACTGTTCCGGAACTCCTATATATCACACTTAGTAATGAGAGTACATATAGAATGTTGGTTTGAGAAGAAAAAGCACTCTCTTAAGAGCTCCCTATTAATAAAAACATTACTCCAGTTTAGAATGTCATGATTCAGTACTTGAATCACATGCTTCATCTTAGTTAGATAGAAGTACTGCCTTGTAATGGCTTTCAGCAGCCTTCAATATAGAAAACGGCATATTCTGTCGTGGGGGAACCTGACAGTTTCTTGGTTTGTGCAGTGATTATAGACATATGTGCTATAATCCTGGAGTATGTAGATTCTGAAACAAAGACCCTTCCCAACAGTCCAAGCGAAAGCTTACAAAGGGCTCTTTTTTCCTCTAATTACAAGAGGATTAAGGAGCCTTTCGGTGTTATATTACACAGGCTGACACACACAGAGCCTGCATTTGGGGAGCAAACTTCATTGTGGCACTGAAACAGATCCCACTCTGACAATGCTTCAGCCTGGCTAAGGCCCCAAGGGCAATGGACTAGCAGAGAAGGACTGGAGAAATATAGCAGCATGACTGGCATCTCTGCTTAGCCTACACAACCAAAATCCTTCAGTGTGCAAATAGGCATGATACGCCAAACAGATCTCAAAATCTGTGTCTCTTTAGTCTGAGAAAACAAGATAGTTACCTGCTCCTTCAAGTAGCACAGTCGGTCCAGCAGGATGAGGCCTTCGATGCAGGGAGCTAATGTCACTTTCAGCTAAGAGAGAAAGCAACAGTGTCATACTGAGTCAAACATAGCTCCATAGATAACTTTTTACCCTAATACACAGTGTTATCTACAGTTAATGTAGTCTTATACGTATGCTTTAGGCTGACTTTACACTGTGAAACGTTCATGCGACTAGCTGCATGTTGTAAGTTGCATGCAACTTCATGTTTTTAAAACGAAGTTGCACGCAACCCATTTCATTACTTCACTACTTAGTTGTGCTCATTCTGTCCTAGAAATTTCTAGAGGAACAAAGCACAGTAGCCCATTATGTAATCATTTTCATCTTTTGAACTAAAAAAAAAAGAGCTTTTTGTGATATTAGGTGGAACCAGCAGCAGTTTAGAGAGCTGTTAGCGTTAGCTGGCTTGTTAATGCAGGTGGTTATAGAAACGTTAACTACCAACTCTGTACAAAGTCAATCAGGGCTCTCATTTTCAACTGCCCAATAAATCGTCTTCGGTTTCATTTTCTTGGTGAAATCAATTGTTTGAATTATGTCATTCACTGTGATTGCATTGTGACATTATGTGACGTGTACATTTTGATTGGCTGTTTTATAAAACTTTGCATGTGATGCTTGCAACTGATGCTGCAGCTGAGTTTCAAATAAGTAGCAAGGTGTTTTGCAATATGCAACGCAAGCGCAATTCAGTTTCATATAAGTTTCAATCTACTAATGTTGCATGCAAGTTTTCCCATAGAAAGTCAGTTTTAGGTATTATTTATGGGTTAAATAGGGCCTGATTTTTGGTTGGTGAGATTGGCAAACACAGCTGAACTCCAGCTCAAGTTAAAATTCACATTTTTTAACAGTACAGAGAGTTAACCTGTGAATAACTTTCACTACCCCCTCATATTAGGTTAGTTGGTATGTCCTCCTTCTATCATTCTAGCAAGTTTCATATTCGTCTAAGTATTTACTGAATCCCACATGATGTTTAATGATGTTTTAACTAATATGCCTAAAATAAATACTCAGCTATATAAATATGTTAATTATGCCTCAACACTTAAGTAGCCTGAATTCTTTGCTGTTATTTATCGTATTGAATCCAAAGTAATTCCAAAGCATTCGGTTACATGAAGAAGCTAAAATCAGACATTTGTTCATTGCTGTTAAATGTAGCTAAAGGCACACATCTGCACCCAGCTAGCTAGCTAATCATTTGTAGATTAATATTAATCAATTCAGCAGTGTTCAGCTGGTGAGTGATGTTATGTAGGAAGGCTTCAGGCATTTTCAGTCATTTGAGAAGCAGGCTTCCAAATCTGATTAAATGACATTGAACACTTGGCACTGAAGTGTCACATTAGAGGTGAACCACTTAACACGTTTTGTGCATAAACTGTACTGTCTCTAACACCAGTCCCTGAAATACAGGAGACAGCTGCTCCAAGCTTAAAAAAGGCTAGAAAGGGATGCTTATATCAGATGGGGGGCATCAGTGTTTGCTATAGCTCCAAAATAGAAACACACATGTTACTAAAATTGACTTAATTAAGGCATTGAGAAACAGAAAGAAACACACAGGCTATTAGTCTTAATTATATTCTCATGATATCAATGCTAATTATTCCCAAATAGGAGACGGCCATAGAAAAAATAGGGCTCCCCCAAATTTGAAGACCCTAATTTGTCCTCTGGTGTTAATTTTACACCATCAAATTACCTGTTTATTTAGATATGTAGGGACAGTTTCCTAAACCAAGATATACATAAAGCTAGACTAAAAGTGCTTTTGACTGGTGAATCAGTGAGTAGAGAGAGCACCAGTCCAATACCCAGCACTGATACTGGGCAGATACAAGTAGAAAATCCTGGATCAGATACTGGAAGAAAAAAAAAAAAAAAAAAAAGATCTGATACTGTAACAAATTCAGGCCAAAATAAAACAATGCTCATAGCTCTGCATAAAGCAAAGCACACAGCCATATGGAGCCTAATCTTACTGTAAAATGTAGCCTGTTATATGTGTATATATATATATATATATATATATATATATATAATTATAAATCCTTCATTGCACATAGTCTTCTGCATATATACATGAAATTAAAAGACAGAAAAGATGTGGTTTTGTGCAAGTCATCTTGTTGGCATGCATTTGTTTCTGTAGTTTAGAAGTGTGTTTGTTTGTGCAGGATTTACAGGTATTTAAAAGGGTAACCATCTTAAACAAAGAAAACAGCTCATTTTAAAGCCTAGTAAATGTCGGATCAAGATCAGCCAATATTCACACTCTACATTAACATGTGTTTAATTTCCAGATGGCATCTGGATATATTTTGGCTGGATTCCATTCACACTTTTCACTAAAATGCATTTGATATTCTTTATTCTATACTGACTTGCTAGTCAGTACTTAGCAGACATTTTTCTGCCAAGACGCATTCAGTTTACATTTGTGTCAAATGCTTCCAGGATGCATCTCTGAGCAGCACTGAATGTGGAGTGATACAATTGTAATCTGAACACAATGCATCCCGGAGGTGTTTACACCTGGACTGTCATGCAGTCAAGTGAGATCTAAATGTGATCTGACCACCAAATTCCTGTAAGGTGGAAACAAGCCCATAGTTACAGTGTCAATATATAGTTACTGGATTAAGAAAAAGTGATCTGTATCATGAGCTCATAGTCCAGGATTAACCCATATCCAGAAAAATGACCAGCAGAATTTTGTTACTACACCTAATCCGGTTTCTTGTCAACAAATTGTTCCATACTGTCTGCAGTGAAAAAGAGAGAAGCTCTAATATTTTCACATTCAGCTTAGACAGAGCATGCTGAAATGGGGCTCACCATGTTGAAAGCCACCATCTCACTCATCCTAGGGCTGTACAGATCATGGTAGCTCTGGATCACACTGTCGGAGAGCTGGACAAAAAAATGAGAAAGAAAATGGTAGAGATGAGAAGACAAGATGATACCTGAGTCTAAGCCAAGCAAGAAACACTGTTCTCATCTAACCCTAGATAAAATGACAAGAGATCATTGTAAATCTGTTAGAGGATTAAGATGTGAAACATATAGCAAATCCCTGCACTGACAGGTTCAATGATATCTTATCCATCGCCTGCAGCTATATGGGCCACTGCTCTCCTAAATCTGGACGCTCTAAAGTGAGTCTACATAATGAGTCTTACTACAGTGTCAGAGGTAACTGTGCAGTCAGTGTGAGAGCTCATTAAGAGTAACTTGAGGTGTTCAGTTTAGTTAAAAAAACTAGGATTATCTTGGCCTGTGGGACACCAGAGGCAGCTGACAGGTATCGACAGGCCAAGCGATCTGCGACTTCAGTCGTCGCCAAGGCAAAAACCTGTGTGTGGAAGGAGATTGGTGAGGCCTTGGAAAGTGACTTTAAGTCGGCTCCGAAAAGATTCTGGCAAACCGTCAGGCGACTCAGAAGGGGAAAAGCAGTGTGCCACTAGCACTGTATATAGTGGAGATGGTGTGCTGCTGACTTCGACAGAAGACGTCATTGGGCGGTGGAAGGAATACTTTGAGGACCTTCTCAATCCCACCGACATGTTCTCCAGTGAGGAGGCAGAGTCTGGGAACATGGGAATAGGCTTGTCCATTACTGAGGCTGAAGTCTCTAAGGTAGTTAAGAAGCTCCTTGGTGGCAAGGCTCCAGGGGTGGACGAGATCCGCCCTGAGTTCCTTAAGGCTCTGGATGTTGTGGGGCTGTCTTGGCTGACACACCTTTTCAACATTGCGGGGACATCCGGGGCGGTGCCACTGGATTGGCAGACTGGGGTGGTGGTGCCTCTTTTTAAAAAAGGGGACCGGAGGGTGTGTTCCAACTACAGGGGAATCACACTCCTCAGCCTCCCTGGTAAGGTCTATGCAGGGGTACTGGAGAAAGTCTGGCTTATAGTCGAACCTCGGATTCAGGAGGAGCAGTGCAGGTTCCGCCCTGGTTGTGGAACACTGGACCAACTCTTCACCCTCTCCAGGATTCTGGAGGGCTCATGGGAGTTTGCCCAACCAGTCCACATGTGCTTTGTGGATCTGGAGAAGGCATTCGACTGTGTTCCACGGGGTATTCTGTGGGAGGTACTTCGGGAGTACGGGGTACATGGCTCTTTGCTACGAGCCATTCAGGCCCTGTACAAACAAAGCTGGAGTTTGGTTCGCATAGCCGGCAGTAAGTCAGACTCGTTCCCAGTGAGAGTTGGACTCCGTCAGGGCTGCCCTTTGTCACCGATTCTATTAATAATTTTTATGGATAGAATTTCTAGGCACAGTCAGGGGATGGAGGATGTCCAGTTTGGTGACCTCAGGGTCACATCGCTGCTGTTTGATGATGATGTGGTCCTATTGGGGACATCAGGCCGCGAAATTCAGCTTTCGCTGGATCGGTTTGCAGCCATGGTTCTCAAGTGGAAAAGTACTGAGAGCTCTCTCTGGGTTGGGGATAGGCTCTTGCCTCAAGTGGAGGAGTTTAAGTATCTCGGGGTCTTGTTCACGAGTGATGGTACAAGGGAGCGGGAGATTTACAGGCGGATTGGTGCTGGGTCAGCAGTGATGCGGGCTCTTTACCGGT
The DNA here is from genome assembly GCF_015220715.1 of Pygocentrus nattereri. Taxonomy (NCBI): domain Eukaryota; kingdom Metazoa; phylum Chordata; class Actinopteri; order Characiformes; family Serrasalmidae; genus Pygocentrus; species Pygocentrus nattereri. The sequence goes on from NC_051211.1 coordinate 46,883,698, forward strand.
CTGTTGTGGTAAAGAAAGAGCTGAGCCATAAGGCAAGGCTCTCGATTTACCGGTCGATCTACGTTCCCACCCTCACCTATGGTCATGAGCTTTGGGTAATGACCGAAAGAATAAGATTGCGAATACAAGCGGCCGAAATGAGTTTCCTCCGCAGGGTGTCTGGACTCTCCCTAGTCCAGATTATGAAGGTGAGAAGTTCAGTCATCCGGGAGGGACTCGGAGTAGAGCCGCTGCTTCTTCACGTCGGGAGGAGCCAGCTGAGGTGGTTCGGGCATCTGGTTAGGATGCCTCCTGGACGCCTCCCTCGGGAGGTGTCACAGGCAAGTCCACCTGGGAGGAGACCCCGGGGAAGACCCAGGACACGCTGGCGTGACTATATCGCCCAGCTGGCCTGGGAGCGCCTCGGAATCCCCCTTGGAGAGCTAGTGGAAGTGGCTGGGGTAAGGGAGGTCTGTGCCTCATTGCTTAGGATGCTGCCCCCGCGACCCGAACCCCGGAGAAGCGGAAGATAATGGAATAATAGATAAACTAGGATTATCGCATAATCCCCGGCATAATATGATACTCTGAAAGAAGTAATGCATTGAATGTATTTGAATAAACAAGACTGGACAAGGCTAGTTTTACTGGACGGCCATTAGCTTCATGGCATTTTTCACACAAGTGTCTATGATACAGGACACAGGATATTGTCATTGTCCAAAAAAGTATTTTCATTTTGTGTGTGTTTTTTTTTTTTTTTTTTTTACTTTACATCATTTGAACACAGCAGCTGTTCTCAGTGGTCCAATTGAGACGCCCCAGAATTACTTACAATATAATATCTTTACATTAATTTATATTAAAAATTAAGATTTTTTTTTAAGTTACCATTTTGGTAACACTTTTGCCAATATGAAGCTAGCTAGATTGATTTCATATGATTTTTTTGATTAACTGATTTAAACTTTAATACTGTTCAACCAGGTCAAATTTTAATTTAAACAATACAACAGGACTCTTATTATGATACCAGTGGTGCTAAAGACACTTTGCTATGCAAAGTTTCTCTGATCCAGTGGTGGAAAAGGAGATAAACTAGTGTTCTTCATAAATGTTTGATAATTAATGACATGGTATGTCTACTCCTATGTCAGCAATGAAGCCTGAAGACAGAATCAGCCAGCTGTCCAGCTAGGCCTACTTTTTCAGACTATTATTAATTAGCAAAGTATCATGTGTAGAGTCAAGAAAAATATATATTTGCTCTTGAAAGTGTAAAAAAAGCAAAGAATAAACACTTTACAGAGTGGTGATTCTAAAAAAAAAAAAGCAATCAACGTGTCTAAATATTTTCCAGTTCTTGTACACCTGTTGATCATGCACTATTGGCTGATGACTGTATTTTCACTGTTACAGGAACAGTTAAAAACATCTAATTAAGGCTGCTTATACAGCATGATAAAAGAATGAAAGTCCATCTGTACTCACTGTTTTTGCACCTGCTGAGAAGACTTGGAACAAACCAAGACTTTGGTGTCAGTACAAAGGAGAGGAAAAACAATTTCCTGTCCTTTGCATTTGTAGCGTCACCATCCCTCACCTTTGATACATCCAGGTCCAGTTTCCTGAGTGCTCTTCTCACGTAGTCCACGAACGAGGACGCTTTAGAATAAACATTTCCGACACGCTTCTCACTGCAGAAAAGAACAACCACAGCCTCAATGAAAGAGGTATAAAATAACCTTGTTTACAAATTGATTTCATAACAAGTCATTAATGGCTGCAATATGGTTACACGCTGAGCACAAAAAGAGATGTTACAAAACTCAATGCCTCGGGTCTATTTTCAGCTTCACAGCTTGCCACCATAAGCATCAGTCAACACTGAATTAGGGCTCAAGCTGTGCTGTGAGGTCAGCATCAAATAGCTGGAACAATTCAGTGTTTCTAAAGCTAAAGGGTGGCGAGATGGTGAGGGAGGTGATGTGCTGGCATCGTATGGTGCTGAGACCCGATTTTGGGGCGATAACAATGCTAAATATTTGGATAGTTTGAATGACCATTTTAATGATCACTGGGGGAAAAATTAAAGTAGCACAAATACAAACTGGAAAGTAATGCATCCATAAACACTAGGAATGTTCATCCAAAGTTGTCACCATTACACAGTGTATAGTATACTAATACTGTTATACTGCCTGTGTTACATAATCGCACAAATGAAAAGAAACATTTCAAAGCTGAATGAACCTCAACATAATGTAAAGCACCGTGTTTCCAAGGCAAGAACTAGACATTTGGCATATCCATTACTCTATGTATAAGTAGTAACAGTTAAAATGTTTGCGCACAAATAGAAGCATTTTCCTTACTGTGCTGTCAGAGAACATCCTTCATGTGCTTAATTTCCAGTCAAAACAGCTATTAAGCACAAATGATTCATTTTTCAGCATCAGGGAAGCAAAAACAGAGAATATAATTTGGCAGAAAATCACACCGAAGCCTGTGTAAGGACTCTTATACGTACAGTACTGTGCAAAAGTCTTAGGCACCCAAGGCACATTTTCACAATATATTTTTATTTGTGTAGTATGTGTTTATTTGCTGAGAAAAGTAAAAAAAAAGGTATAGAATTTTAATAATGGTTTTATATACACATTATACACACACACACACACACACATATATATATATATATATATATAAATAAAATAGTAATTTTATGGATGTTAGTGTGTTTTTTTAACCATTTTCAAACCTCTCCTCGAGGAAGTCCAGTATTACAGTATTATATGTAGTTAAAAAGCAGCTCCTGGTTTGACCAATCAGTGCTTCAGTAAATTGTGCTCATGATGTAATTGATGATATTAACAAGTCTCTGTGGCGGCTGTGAAAGTGTCAAGAAAAATATGGACCCAAGAAATTCTTGTTACTTTTTACTGTTTTTATGTTTATTTGAATTATGAATACGACTTTATTCTAACGTATATTGTGATAAAATCACTGATGAGGTAAATTGTTTAAAAATTTGCTAAGATGCCTAAAACGTTCACACAGTACTGTACATATAACTCTTATTTTTATATATTTTTCAGTACTTAGTGAGTCAATCCTTTCTTTGACACATTTTCCATTTATTTCAGGACACTTACTTTCAGATTTTCAAAGAAATCTGCAGGGATGTTTTCCTAACCACACCTCCAAAGTTCAGTCTTAGTAGTTGGTTGCATTTTCTGCTTCTTACAGTCCAGAACATCTCAGAGGTGGTCAATACATTGTTCTGAAAACAACAGCAGCTTCTTTATTTGATACATAAATGTTCTTCTTTTTGGTCCTCTGTGTCTTCTCACAGTGGAAGGATGGACAGAAACATGAGTCGATTTTTTTCAGCTCTGAAACAAGAGGGCTTGTTTTTCTCCTCTCTCTCAAAGATGAAAGCTTTAAGCATGGTTTATCTGATGATGACAGAAAAAGTGTAATTTGCGCTTAATGGCTGTTTTAATTGGAAATTTAATCAATGAAGGGTGGTCTCTTCTGCAAAGCCTTTACATCAAAGTGTGTATGTATAATTGTCCATTGATGGTAAACATTTGTGCCATTTCCAAGTAGTAAACATTATATTATAATATTACATACGTACATAAAAGCATTCTAATAGTTACCTCTTATGAGAATCATAGTGATCCCTTAGAATAACATGAAGGACTGCCCTGTAGAAGAGTGATTCCATAGGGAGCTGTAACAGACAGGTGAAAAACACATTTGACAAGGATCTACTCAACTGATTAAGCATTTAAATTGTCCTCATATATTTAAATGTTCACATCTGTTTAGGATCAATTTAAAGTTGTCTCTCTTAAAGATGTTCTCCTTCAGACATTACTTCACTGAAAGCCCTTCACCAGCTTCAGCCTACTTTGCAGATGTGTCCCAAATAGATTATGCAGCATTTCTCCATGACCATTATGAGGACCAGAGATGATCAAAACATATACACACAAATCCAGACGTGTATGCATATGTGCACCCAGATAATAATGCAGAAAGACAGAACACGCAAACTGTTCTGGCTCTGCGCCTTTGCTTAATATCAAAAACAAGAAAATATCACGTAAAGTGCAAACCATATCAGCGCATCTAATTACAGAGAAACGTTCATATTCCTCCCTCTTGAAATGGCAGGATTGGTATTCAGTATGGCCGGCGTATCACTGTCAGCTGTACAAACAGCTCTTGCACAAAACCTCTCTCTATATGCAAATCCAGGACGTTGAATAGAGGCATGAGTATGACTTAATCATTCACTCACCCCTCCTCCGACTGACACCCTCTCCAGAGCCTATGAATAACAGCAGGAAGAATAATGAGGAGCTGGAGTTTGACTTACAGGCCTCAGTACTGTCATATTATGTCAACCATGTCAAACTCAATGACAATTACTTTAGTCCATATGTAACACAACTGAAACCTCATACTGAAGTTTAAGCCAACAGTGCAATTTGTGTTTTTCCTTACCAGACATGCTGACATCCTGGCATTTCGCCCGCAGAAGCATGCTTGCTCTCTCAGATACTGACTCATGGGAAACCCATACACAGCAGTTTCACAATCTGCTCAAGAAAAATAGAATATGTGAAAAATAGCATTAATAAACAAGCTGTGATGGAAGCTGTGATGAAATAAAGCAATAAGCTAAGGCAGGCCATGAGTTACAGAGATTTTACAAATGGTTGTGGTTAAGGGGTGATGTTGAGCAGAAGTGAAGTAATGCATAGCCTTGAGCGTCTTACTGCTTTTATCAAAAAGTGGCAAAATACAATAAATACACCTCTGTTTAATAAATAATTTGTCACTGACAATTGAATGTTCCAAGAGCAGCACAATAGCCTTCATACAGCCCTTTATTTCATTAAAAAAAGTATTAAAACACAGAGAAATGTGACTAATAACCATGCAAAACCTGGTAAACCATCAACCTTGTCAGCTTCAGATAAGCAGAAAGGATGTGGAGCTGTCAATAAGCCCTTACTGAGAAACAGAAACAGACAAGAAGGAGACAAAGAAGCTGACCACCCCTGAGTCCAGACCTCAATATAATTGAATATGTTTGGAATTACTCAGACGGCGAGAAGTAGAAAATGCAACCAACTTCTAAGACTAAACTTTGGAGGTATAGAAAAATATTGCTGCAGATTTCTCTAAAACTGGGTGAAATGGCAAAAATACATATCAAGATACTTGCAGACATTTTCATTATACACAATTTGATGTCATGATATAATCATATTTTATTTTGATGATTGCAAAAATAATGGTGCATTTTTAAAATGGCTATCAAAAACAAAAGTACATTTAAGATTTTGCAATGTAGCTGCATAATATTCAATTAAATAGGACTAGTTCTGCTTCCTTTAGAATGAAATATACAGTTGATCAGGGCTCCTTACTGCCGATATCCACAATACACTCAAAAAGGTAAAGTAATTACTCTCATTTAAGATAAAACATCATCATCTTGCACACTGCTACTGAAAACTGTAATAAGTGTAATAAACTGGAAGCTATAATTAAGGCACAGGGTGGACACACTAAGTACTTAAACATTTGAATAATATATTTTGTTAAGGCTTCTATGTAATTATATTTCACATGCGTTTTAGTTGTTTCATGACCCTAAAAATGAATAACGAATGAAAAAATGAATAAGAGTTAATGGCCACTTTGACTAGAAAGTAGAAAGTCTTTTGCGTGGCACTAATAACGTTGGGCATGACATATACGGCCATTTCACAATGGCACTGAGTGTGGCTCTGCCAATCAGATTTCAAAAGCGAAACAATCCGTTTTATAATGCAAGCTAGGTCATGATTGCTTCACCGCGTCAAGAATGGCACTGCAGTGGAGCGCAAGCCTGCGCACCACATGTTCTAGTCAGGCTGCCATTCAAAAAAGCTTGGGCTAGAGTGTTTAGGCCTTATTCCTAATGCAACAAAAGCTCTGTTTACACCAGCCACCATGCTAACCCAAACCCTGCCAGGCTGAACAAGAGCCAGAGCCAAGCACAAACCCAGAGTGTGTGAAAGAACGTGTGTGTATGTGGGGGGGTGGGGTGTGAAAGCTGTGTGTCATGCTTAGCAGGACACAAACACGAGTGCTTTCACCCGATAGCGTGCGAGTGCCCACGCTGCATAGGAACACACAGTCACTGAGGGGCCTTAAGCTGGATTCTCTCCAAATTGTTTGTGTGTTCATTAGTTCACTGATCATCATGTTATCATACAACACTTTCAATTATGTCAAAATCTGGTTAAAAGTTGTCTCAAAAGGGGCTTCTTGAGGTTGGAAATGAGAGAGGAATCTGAGCTGAAACTAATGCCAGTGGCTTGTTGTTCTGGAACAGCCTCATTAATTCTGCTTCGGTCTCTTCTGTTGTTGCTGTTGGCTCTTCTCAGAAGGAGTGACTCTGCTCTGATTGGGGGTAAGTGGTGTCAGTGTGGATGAGGCTGCTGTACTTCTCTCAGAAAAGGACGGCTTTATGTCACTGCCATTCTGTGACTCAGAAGCAAACGGAAGGGGATGCTTGACCAGACACAGATAGGTCCTAATCCAGGGAATGCCAATGAAGGGTATATCATGATACCTTATAACAATATTTTGTTTTCTCAGCTAGAATGGACAAAAAGCACAAGCAGAAACAGAAAAAAATGACACTTGAAAAGCACAATAATTATTTTCAAAAATAAACTAAGAAAGAATGGGGAGAAATTAAATAGCTGGTAAAAATGAAGTGACTAAAATCAAACCATAGAATACTACACTAACATGCATTAACATACAATCAGCTACTTGTTACTATGCAGTTTCTGCAGTTGCTATACATTGCTTATTGCTCATAGGCTCTCTGTAACTGGTCAAAGTAGGGGTTTCATTTCTATGCATTTTTTGCAGACATGATGCTTTTCCCACATTGTTTTCAATGGCAAAGATGTGCTTTGCATGCCGATTTTGCATGCTGGGTGCCTCACATTACAGGGGCCGTTCAGATAATGCCTTTATAAACTCACTCAAGCATGCTTCTTTTCACTCAGAGAGTTTTCTATTATTTATTATATACGTCAGCTGTTTAAATGTTTATTAATCATCTTCCGCATTCTCTAAAATTAGTCCCATGAATTAACCAAGTGAACTAGTGCAGCCCTCAGAATTGCCCCCTGCTTCTTTTTAAGAAAGAGACACATCTCCTCGTGCACCCTGCACAACACAGCTTTGCTCAAGTAACCTAAGCCTTAAGAGTTTTTCTGTACTGACCACTCAGTTCAAAAGTAGGACAGGCCTTCAGTAACAGCTATAATAGAGGAGGGATTCGCAATTACAGTCCTTAAATATCCTGAAATGCATAATTATAGAATTTGAAATCATAAGAGGACAGCAACACACCTAAAATATCACAATATATGACATGACAAAAAAACTGCTTCATTTAACCTCTTACGCTCATGGGTATTTTGGTTTGTCCATCTGTATTTACATGACCAAATTGTAAGGCAAATCATTCAGTAACTGCATGAAATGACTGTAAATTTTTATTTTATTTATTTATTTGTGTAAAAGCTCAAATTAACAGAAAATGTGTTTCATCACACACACATTGATATATGCTTACAATTTACTGCTGAAAACCAAAAATCTTAGACGCTCTTTGTATTACTTTATAAAAATAATTTTACAGAGCAGATCATTGAAGAAACGCCATCTCTCCTTCTTCTTTCGGCTGCTCCTTTTAGGGGTCGCCACAGCGGATCATCTGCCTCCATCTTGCCCTATCCACTGCCTCCTCTACTTTCACACCAACCATCTCCAAGTCCACCTTCACTACATCCATAAACCTTCTCTGAAGTCTACCTCTTCTCCTACCCGGCAGCTCCATCTCCAACATTCTTTGACCAATATATCCACTATTTCTCCTCAACACATGTCCAAACCATCTCAACCTGGCCTCTCTGGCTTTATCTCCAAACTGCTCCACCTTCACTGTCCCTCTGATCTGCTCATTTCTAATCTTGTCCATCCTTGTCACTCCCAACGAAAATCTCAGCATCTTCATCTCCGCCACCTCCAGCTCAGCCTCCTGTCTTTTAGACAGAGCCACAGTCTCCAAACCATACATCTTGAAGAGACGCCATCTGTTTATAGTTTATAGTACAGATTAATGGAAAAATGGGTTGAATTTCAGTAGAAAAAAAAGTGTGAGTTCAACTTCTTTTAACTTTAAAAATCGCATTATTCATCTATTTGACTGGAAAGAAGACAGTTACAGCTCTCATACGATACCAAACTTTTGAATGGAGCTTATGAAATATGAAAGTTATGAAGAATATGATGAAGTGTGTTTTGGAACCACCGGTGGTTCCAAGGAGTTTAATGGGTTAAGTTTACCCTGTTTTTGCAACCAGCATCACACTTGCTAGTTCTGAGAAGTAGATAAACGTTGTTCCTGGACATAATGAAATTACAGATAGCTAGACCTGCTGATTGACAGTTACAATGTTGTTGTTGCTTATAAACAGGGAGATGTGCATCAACAAGGAAAATTGCAGTGAACGAACCCCCAAAAGATAAAGTCTGTGCAGTGCACCTCACGTTTTTCCACCTCCAGAAAAACGCAGTCTGAATCCCACCTAACTCTCTCATGGTGGCCTTGCAGATGAATGCACTTTATCACAAATGTTCTGTGGTCTAGAAGTATTGATGATACTAAGGACGCAGAAAAGTATACTGTGATGTGATTTATTACAATAACAATAATTTTTCGACATATTACTCTCCTTTACAGTCAATGCAGAATTAGTAACAGAGTACTTTACTAGCACCTGAAGGATTTTATCCTTCAAAAAATGCACTGTATGTTGGAAAACTACTGAGAAGAAGCTTTTCACCACCTGGAGTAACACCACACCTCGATCTAATGATATTCTATAATGTTATGAGAAGATTTTACTGGGTAAACAGAAATGAATATCTTCACATGCTCCATTGGAAAGGGCCTGATCTTCTCCACAGCAATTACAGGGTCAGATACATCACCTTTCTGCTCATAAAATGCTATTCAGATTCTATAGGCCCGCTTTCCTTTCCCCAAGTGATTTTGAAAGGAGCACCTTTTTGGCGGTCCACCAGTAAGGCCTGGTATTTCTATTGCCTGTCACATGTAATGTATTGAACCCTTTAAGGGTGCTTATACTTCTTTGCTTGGCTGGGAAAATAAGTAATAATCCCTCCCCCACGGTCTAGAGGAAAGTGACAAATGAGCCACTGGTCTGGTACAGACTCATAAAGCATACGAGAGCACTGCTGAACGGCCTGGACTGTCGACTCTCTCCAACTCCCCACTGAGCGACTCTGTGTGTGCGTGTGTGCATGTGTCAGAAACCATATGTTCCCTCGGGGCTTGCTGGGAGTCTTTTGGGGAGGTGGCATGCTGAGAGAGATATGTGATATCGAGGCTCTGTGTTGGCAGTGGACTGAACTGGGCTTTAAAATGCATTACATGGAGTGAAGAAACACACCGCCACACATGTGGGTTTTCCATCCACCTATTTTTGGAAATTTTGAAAATGTGCAAAGAGAAACCTGGATGGAAAAGCCAGAAATAAAAAAGTGCAACAGTGTTCACTTGGATAGGGCTTAACGATTTGTGCAAAACATCTAATTGTGATACTGATTTCAAAGTGATTATTTTCTTGAAATTAATCTCCAGGCTTGTTCATTTTTACCAGGCGGCCTAGCGCATTCATTTTGTCATGAAAGCTGAAAGTAATGTGCAAGAATGACAGTTCATGAGCGCTACATTATTAGGTTATATCATGCAGAGCAATTTTGAAACTGCACTCCTTTGAAGTGAAATTTTGACCTAATACGATTCATCATTCTGCCCTTCAGTCATGCTTGAATAACATGAGAAAGCTGGTTTATCAATAAAAGAGAAATGTGAAAAATGATGATGGACACAGATTTTTCAAATGAGTGATGATATAGTGGGAGCTAAAGTCACATCTTTGGCACTATGTCCAATTAAAACTATAGCTGTGACAATCACAGCGGTTCGGTAGGTGGCAGTGAAGAGGGATGCCAACTTCAGCTCTCATTAAAAAGGACACTGTCTGTTTAGCCTGGCATTTCTGAAGTGTTAAGGCTGTAGTCCTGTACAGCTGACATAGGACTGTCAAAACTGCTCTACTGAGAGCTAATAAAGGTTCAAATCCTTATGTGGTAAGCCATGTTACGCACAACCAGTTGATAGAAATAATAATTGATTCACATTTTCTTTTACTGACAAAAACGTTTAAAGAGCAATCCTTCCACTGAATGTCTACTCAAGTCCATTCACATTGCCAGGCTGAAGGCTTTGCTCTCACCAGGAGCTTAAATCCAAGTTTTGAGCACTACCAACTTAAGCAAGAAAGATTTTTCCGCAGTCTAAACAGCAAAATAAATAAATAAATAAATAAACAGCTGGATTCAAGGCACATATATACAAGCAATCTGATAAGGATTTAATGCTCTTCCGTCATTTGGAGAACGGCACTGTCAGAATATCCAACATGAAAATCATATTTTTACCGGCCCTGCCTAGGTCAGCATATCTATACATGCATTGTTCCTATGACAAAAAATGTGGATTAACTGAAACTAAAGTCTAACCATACAAACAGATTTAGTTGAAGTTGAAGTGGCATAAATCCGATTTTTTTGCGCTGTATGAACATAAAAATGATCCTTTATTAATCAGATTTAAACCCCTCTTATATGTAGTCCTAGATCAGATACATATCCGATATGAAACCATGCAATTGTATGAACAGTTGTATGAGAATATTCTTTTATTTTTTTTTTAACACGTTTTGTCCTGCGATGGACTGGCGACCTGTCCAGGGTGAATCCTGCCTTCCGCCCGAAGACTGCTGGGATAGGCTCCAGCAACCCCCCGCGACCCTGACGTAGAAGTGGCTTAGAAAATGGATGGATGGATGGATGGATGGATAAACACGTTTTGTGTATGCGCACATCATTGTCATCATCCAACATCCGAAGCAACTTGATAACTAAATGTGCACATGTGGTCTGACAGACATTTGGTCTGACAGCAGTGATGTGAAAAGCCCTGGTTCATAAATGCAGCTAGCAGCCTGCTACAGGGCACCATTTCAACGGGGGGAAAACTTGATGACCAATGATTTTAGCAATTAAATGTCATTATACCCTTCTTGGCTGGCTAAGATGATGTGTCCCTCATTATTACTTAATGTGTGGTGAAAGTGACTCAGCTCCTGCAGTAACTGTGAGGGTCTTTTACAGAAAACAGCCTCGGGTGTGTGTTGAGGGGCTGGGTGTGCACTCACTCTGCCCATCCTGATCAAACTGCTCAGACAAGAGGTGGTAGCAGCAGCCTACGCTGCAAACAGCTTGAAGCTCCGGCTTGGCCACGAACATCCGCAGAGTGCTGGGAGCCAGGTCTCCGCATGTATGGAGGCCAACCATGACCGCATCCTGAGACAGAAAGAGGCAAACAGAGGAAGACAGAAGGAAAGTAGAGTATAATTTGGTGAGATCTTTCTGGCGGCACACAGCACATTAGAAGCATCCACTGCATCCACTGCTGCCATTGATCACGCTCATCATACGTCACAATGGAAACATCTCATAAACCAGCAATGCCATTCCTAATCCTAAGCCTGATTTCCCATAATCAACATAATTAACATGATTAGAATAATTACTGCTGTCACGTCAGGGGAATGAAGCAGCATCAAGCTGCTCTCTATTAGAACCCCATGGCTGCTGTGCTCTCATATTACACTTCTAGCCTAGTTAAATGAGTGATGTACATGGGCAGCCAAGATAAGAATAGATTCAATACGTTATTTCAAAATTTCACTGTATGAAAAGAAAATAAACTTTAGAAGTGACTCTGCACAAAAAATGTAATACAGAAGTGACCAGTCTTAACAGATCATGATGTGTATATTAGCTTTAGAATCTTAAGTGTTATTAAGAGCAAACATCTCGTTAGGATTCGACCAAATTACTGTGTGGTCAAGAAAACTGGCTGATGCTAAGGCCAAACAGATTTAACCACATTCCCAGTGAAATCTCAACAATAAAGTTGACAGTGTCCCTCTAAACCAGGGGTGAACGCTGGCCCTGGAGTGTTGGTGTCCAGCACAGTTTGGAGGTTTCCCTACTCAAAACCCTCCCACTAATCTCGGCTATTAACAGATTTATTAACAGATAAGTATAATCAGGTGTGTTCGAGTACACACTTAAAATCGATAGCTCTGCAAGGGTTCTTTAGTAAAGAAAATGGTTCTATATCAGACCAAGAACACTGAAGAAACCCTTTATATGATTAAAGGGTTCTTTGCATGATGAAAGGGTTTTTCAGATTGATGGAGAATGTGTTGAATATGGTTCTATATAGAACATTTTTTAAAGGGTTCTTTACTTGTTACCATGTCAAGCTCGTAATAGAAGAATAGAAGAACATTTTTGGTGCTAGATAGAGCCTTTTTCAAAAAGAACCATTATTATAGAACAATTTTTCTTTACTAAAGAACCCTTGAAGAACATTTTTAAGTGTATAGGTAAAAAATCAAGCTATGCTGCATGCCTGTCCTCCAGGACCAGAGTTGGCACCCCTGCTTTAAATATTTTGCAATACAACCACATTCAAGCACGTGTCACTATGTAGAGCAATCAAACATGCAAACCACGCTAAGAGAGTTCAGCATTGCGAGAGTTCATGTTATTTACCTCTTTTAAGGTCTTCATTTTTGAGCTTATGCTTGAAGGTTTAAGGTTTTAAGGTTTTACCTTTGTATTGTTATAGTTTGCAAATAGACCAAAAACTGACATACAGGGTGCACGAAGTAACAGAAACATCACATGAAATATATTTTATATTTTTGGTTGTAAACTTTAATTGTGCACTAAAATGAGTGGAAAATTCCATATTTAAGTTGGTTCGCTGTAGATAATGTTTTAACTTATTTTCACTGCACTATTTGACTATGGGTGTTGAAACTTTTGCATACAACTGAATGTGCACTTTGTAGGCTTACAATTACTGACAGCTGCAAAATTCATTAGCCCCCTTTACCTCGTCTATCAAAATAAACAGACTACCATAGGACCTCAACTTATCAGATATTATTTGGGTGATGGGCCTTTCTCAGCAAAGCAGTGACACTGACATGATAGTGGGTGTTGGGCTGGTACAAGTGTCAAGCACAGCAGTGTTGCTGGAGTTTTAACACATATCAGTGCCAGTGCTGGGACAGTGACACTCCACAAAACAAACAACAACAACAACAACAAAAAACATCCAGCCACCAGTGGTCCTGTGGTCAGAATCTGACCACTGATGAGGGGCTGGAGGATGACACAAATGGATTCTGGAAAAGGAGGAGCTACAGTCACTAACTGTACACCTACAAATTAAATAAGGTGTTTCTAATAAAGTGACCAGTAACATGTTTTAAAAACTCCAGTAACACACACCATATCACCTATGCCTGATACACTGGGGCCAAACAACACTAACATCCAAGTGTAGACACTACCTTTTGCATAGTGCCCACATCTGGCTTCCGATTCTAATTAAAACACAAGTCTTTGGACCAAGTGGTCACTTGCTTTGGAGACTTTAATATTTTTTTGCAAACTTTGGTCTACTATCTGGTCAGTAGTGATCCTTTTCCATTGCTGGACCAGAGGGGAGCTGAGAAACTGCAGCAACAGATGAGCTACATGACAAGTGACAACAATCGTATTAGTTACTAATGCATAAAAAAACTCTGAAAGTGGCGCTGTGCTCATGGCCTCTCACCTCTAGCTCTGTAATTAGTGTCCTGAGCTCTGTTTCTGCTGTAACATATGAAGTCAAAGGTGAGAAGAGGTTGCTGTTGTTGGTGATTCCTCTCCCATCCCGTGCCTTCCTCTCAAGGTTATCCCTCTTCCTCCTCTCCCTCTCCTCCAGGCTCAGCTGGCTGGGGGGAACACGGGGGGTAGCCTGCTCCATGACGTCAGGAGACAAGGCAGTGAAGAAAGTGTCCTCTGAATCAGCATCTGCTGAGTCCAGTGCACAGTCTCTAGGCCCGTTTGTGATTGAGAGATCATTAATGGCTGGTTCTGCTGATGCACAAGACTGGACTTCAGCCATACGACTCTCAACATCAATACTAACATGGTTTTCAACCTGTTCAATGCTCCTGTCTCTTTCACTGCCCTCCATAGCTGTCCCTTCATGCTCTGTAGGAGCTCTGTGCCACTGACTGGCTCTCTCTTCTTCTTCTTCATTTCTACTGCTTGTGTCTTTGAGTGAGACTTCCTGGTCAGTCTTGACCCTGCTGTGTCTTTGATAGGCTCTGGAAAACCTTTTGAGTTTCCTGTTCCTCTCCTGAGCACCATGAGTATTAACACTGGAACAGTCAATGCCAAACACCTGCAGACCATACTGCAAAGAGAGGAACGAGCACAGGTAACCTTTACCTGAGCCCACATCTATAACCTGAGAGAGAGAGAGAGAGAGAGAGAGAGAGAGAGAGAGAGAGCGAGAGAGCGAGAGAGCGAGAGAGCGAGAGAGCGAGAGAGGACAGCACAGCTGGTGAGAAAGACAACTAAAACCATCATTAAGCCTTTAAACTGAAAGAGCCTCACTTTCATAACTACATAACTTACACATTAGTTTTAAAGCAGCCATTGAAAAATGTATAGGAGTTACTAAAAATAAGTACAGGAACAAAGAAGGTATAGGATAATAACTGAATAATACGCCTAATAAAAGATCAAGGGCTGCCTGGGATTGTGACAGTAGTATGAGACGCTTCTTACTTGTTTGGCTCTGCAGCATTTGGCCAGACTGGCCACCACTTCAGACATAGCTGGCACCTCATGGGCCTTCTTAGAGTTCATGAACTCATCAGGGAACACAGCTCCATCAGAGACCCCATCTGAAACAAATAGACAACTGAGGAACAGTCTAATCTAGCAAATAATAGACATTACAAATGCTTGGTGCAGGATAAACATCCACCATGCTGACCTTGGGCATCTGCAGACATCATTCTCAGAGTGTCCATCACTGCCTCACGCTGCACACACACCTCAAGTCCTGCTAGTGAGTGGGCTTTAGCTGCCCTCAGCAGAGCTGCTACATCCACCAGCTTCTTTGTGGCATCACAAAACCCAAAGCTGATGCTTTCATTCACTGCAAAAAAATTAAAATAAACAATACATAAATACAAGAAAGGGAACTTTGCAGAATTAATTATATAGTTATGGTATTGGACTCCAGACTGTTAGATTGTACTACTGTAGATTGGCAGATCATAGCCAACCCTAAGGGTCCATGCTTCATAGAACAGTGGCTGCATCTCAAATAACTACATACGTTCTACACACTGACTTCTACATCAAAACAGCCCAGTTTATAAAAATAGTTCTATATCACCACTCATCCAAAAAAACAGCTCAAAGATCAAAGTGGTTCACGAAAGAAAAATGATAAAATGATGGTGGTTGGTTAGTGTAGTGGGTAATATCTTTGCCTTCTACGCTGTAGACTGGGGCTCAATCCCTGCCTGGGCAAGCACTCTACACTATACCAATAAGAGTCCTTGAGCAAAAACTCCTAAACCCTAAAAAAAAAAAAAGAAAGAACACACAAAAATTATAAAGTTAAAAAAGTAACTAATGCACTGAAAACAAAACAGTAATTAAAAATATTCATTTAAATATTAATCACAAAAGAAAAGAAAGGATAGGAAGAAACTGTTAAAAAAAACACAATAAAAAAAGGTTTATGCCTCTTTTCTGTCTCTGGCTGAATCCCAAATGGCTCACTATTGAACAAAGAGGACACTATTTGTCCATAGAAGCAGTTATTTTATCATCTATGTAGTGCTCTACAGAGGTAGCTGGGAGCCGTTCGAACATAAGTGGAGATGGCAAGTATAACTCACATCAGAGAACCTCTGGTTCTGTGTTCTACTGGCTGTATATGTGAGTGTATACCAATCAGCCATAACAGGTGTTTCACTTTACGGATGGGTTAAATGTGGAGGTGGAATTTCCCTGGTTGTGGGATCAAAAAAGTATCACTTAACAATCCTTGTTGGACCACCTTGTAGATGTAAAGTCATCTGTTACTGCACAGTGTACATTTATGGCATTTGGCTGACGCTCTTATCCAGAGCGACTTACAATTTGATCATTTTACACAAGTAGGCGAAGGTTGTGTTAGGAATCTTGCCCAAGGACTCTTATTGGTATAGTGTAGGGTGCTTACCCAGGTGGGGGTTTGAACCTAGTCTACAGTGTAGAGGGCAGAGGTGTTAACCACTACACTAACCAACCACACAGTTTGTGTGCTCTTGCCCTTCATCTGTGTTTGGCTGGACATATTTGGTTCTCAGTCCAGCAGTGACACTGAGGTGTTTAAAAACTCCAGCAGCACTGCTGTGTGTGATCCACTCGTACCAGCACAACACACACTAACACGCCACTGTCACTGCAGTGCTGAAAATGATTCACTGCCCATACAATACCTGCTCTGTTGTGGTCCTGGCCATTGAAGAACAGGGTAAAAGGGGGGTTATAATGTATGCAGAGCAATAGATGGCCTACAGTCTGTAATTGTAGAACTACAAAGAGCTCTAATGTGGTCAGTGGAGCTGATAAAATGGACAATGAGTGTAGAAACAAGGAGGTTTAAATGTTATGGCTGATCAGTGACTGTGAGTTTACGGTCTAAAGCGCTATTACATACGTTTTGACATGTCCTCTGCTGCCCCCCTGCGGCCTCCAGCGGAACTCAACGCCGTCAGAACCTCCTCGGGACTCACAGCCACGAACGAGTGCCAAACATCGCGCGTGTAGAAATCCACCGTGTGCGCGTTCGCGATGGTTAACGTCACCGAAAGAAGGCGCTGAACTTCGTCTATCTTCCTCTTTAAATCGTCAGCAGAAACAAAAGAAAAAGCCATAACGAGTCGCCAAACACCACAGCCGCGGCTGACACGCCGAGTGCACACACGCACAGCAGGAGAGCGAAGCT
This sequence comes from Pygocentrus nattereri, assembly GCF_015220715.1. NCBI lineage: Eukaryota > Metazoa > Chordata > Actinopteri > Characiformes > Serrasalmidae > Pygocentrus > Pygocentrus nattereri. The sequence goes on from NC_051211.1 coordinate 46,900,793, forward strand.
CCGAGGGAAGGCTAGCTGCACCAAGAGGCATGATTTACAAACTCTACTGAGCAAGAGACCGTCTTTCATATACCTTCATCCTCAGAAACAACTGCCTTTTCATTAAAGCTAACTATGTTTAATATATATAACTGTTGTTCTGCTTGAATGTTCTGAAACATAAAGATTTCTGCGAAGCGATAGCTCAAGTTGGATTAGTAATGCCTGCAAGCCGCTGTCTACGCGTTTAACTCTGCGACGTCACGTGGCTCAGGAGCTGGCGCGTGTGTGTTTGTGTTTAGCGGTTTGCGAGTTTCACGTTAATCCGAAATGGATCGTAATTTCAAGACTAAAGCTTCCTTTCATGGCAAACACCAAAAAGGGAACGTTGCAAAGGGTCCACCGTCGGCTGCTTCACATCGTAAGAGGACATGGGTTCCGGGGAGCAAGTTTTTCGATGGAAGTGTGCAGGAAGGTGAGTTGGCGGGTGGTGGGCGTTTATAGTCGCGCTGCCTTTATTTAAACCTAGCTGTGTGAAATGTTACGAGGCTGAAGTTGGCTCCATATTCTTCTGCTTCAACTTGAATTTTCCCGTTCCACCTTAAACGGTGCAGTAGTTAACTGCCTTGATGGCGTCTGGGTGACTCCAGATTTTCTCCGCACGAAGACTCTTAACAGACGTTTGGTGGTGTGTTAAAAGTTGGGCTGAACGATTGGGGGAAAATATCTAATTTGTGATTTACAATGTGATTATTTTCTATATTTGAGCCCGAGACCTGTTTTTATTAGCTTTTTTTTTAGGCTTGACCTCTTAATGCAGTTTGCCGGAAAGTCAGTAAGTTGTGGTTGTGACGTCATACCATAGGGAGGTTAATCTTTCAGTCCTTGTTAAAACTTTCTTTTTCAACGTGATACTGTTAAAGGGACAGTCTGTTTGAAACAGTTTTATAGATGAATGATAAGCAGTCAGTCAGTCAGTTTCAATTTGAAATGGTGAATTGTAGAAAAATACAATGGTCCATAATTCTGTACAGTGGTGGTGATAGGAACCGGGGGTTGCAATAATGACCTGTAAATCTGTACGTGTGGGAGTTCTTGCATATAATGTTGGTAAAGGTAAAACATTGTAACATTGGCTCAGAAAAAGATGCGGAACATGCAGTGCATATAGGCGAGTGCTTTTTAGGCACTTCAGCCCAGCCTAGCGCTAACCCAACATGTAGCACAGGGAGGGGGTAGTGTGGAAGGATAAAAAAATGAGCAGGGTAGAAATTCGTAACTGCTAGTTACACCACAAAGTCCACCCTTTATTTTTTTTAATGGACACAACCACAATAACAACTAAACTTCACAACAACAGGAGCAGCAATACCTTTTAAAAAGGAGTGAGCCATTCCACCCCTACCCACCCACCAACCCACCAAAGAACACCTCCAACCTGCTAAAATATTGGCAAGTATAAAAAATTTTAAAAAGGGGGACTATTACAGTGCATCTCTCCAGCATGAATGGAGACAAGACCTGTAACCTATTGTCAAAGTCGTCCGGTTCCTATCATTACCAACATGCGCAATTCTGATTCAGTAAGTTCCTTTCAGATGGCACATTTTACAGCAAACTACTTCTAACGACTTTATTTACATCATGACAGATTAATCATGTGGAACTTCCCTTAAAATGTTTTATGAGGTATTTTGAAGAACTTCACTGAAGTTTACCAATGGTTAAAATATCCAGACACTTTTCGATACCACTGTTTTGGGTATGATGAGCAGTGTGCTGATGCTGTGTGCGTGGTAAACAACTGTTTGTAAGCAATCTCAGGAAACAGTGTTTATTAGTAAATATGACGCAGATGTAACATAGTGAACTTGCAGATGTCAGATTGTAACACAGCTCTATGTCTGAAGGTCTGGGATTTGCCTTCAAAAGGAAGCAGAAAATTCAGCATGAATACAACAAACTTCTTCGAAAAGAGAGACGAAGAAGGCAGGATTCCAGGGCGCAGACAACAGATTACCCAGAGCATCTGAAGCATCTCTACATGGCTGAACAGGAGAGGCTTGACAAAGAAGAGCAAATGCACACGGATCGCAGGAGGAAAGGGAGAGCTGCTAATGCTGAGAAGGATGAAGGAGAAGACACAGCACAAACCTCCATCCATTCCAGCTCTGTCACAGGGAATGCAGGCTCACTGGAGAACTCTGCTGCTACTGCCTCATCTGAAGAACTGCCACAGAGCTCACAGATTGACAGGTGTGTATATTTCCATATCAGAATTCTATATACAGTGTCCAAAAGTATGTGGACAATTGAAGATCACACCTGTATAAGCTTATAAGATATTTCCATTCTATAACAGCATTAATATGGAGTTGGACTATAAGAGCTTTGCATAAGAATGCGAAGTGTGTATTTGGACATTTTTGCCCATTCAGTCAAAAGAGCATTGGATTTTGGATCAGTAGGCCTGGCTCACTATTTGTTATCTGTTAGCAATGGGTGTGGCTGAAACTGAAAACTCAGTAATCAGAAGGGTGTTCACATATTTTGGCCATTAAGTGTATATGACACTATAGCAGGGGTGTGTGTGTTTTACAAAACAGTTTACGTTGCCATTTGCTAACGCTTGTTTTCATGTATCAGCAGTCCCATTAAAGGCTCACTGAGACAAAGAAAACAGAAGAACTTATCTTGCTATCAGAAGATTGAGAAAGAATACGAGAGGTTAAAGGAGGAAAAGGAGAGAAAGAGAGAGGTAAGGGAGAACGTTGGTTTACTTTGCCAGTTTCTGTAGCAAAACATTACACTTCATCACTCGCTTACATTGTACTTCATAATGTTGTGTGTGTGTGTATATATATATATATATATATATATATATATATATATATATATATATATATATATATATATATATATATATACACACACATATATATTTGTATATGTATATATATATTCCACCACATCCCAAAAGTGCTCTATTGGATTGAGATCTGGTGACTGTGGAGGCCATTGGAGTACAGTGAACTCATTGTCATGTTCAAGAAACCAGTTTGAGATGATATGAGCTTTGTGACATGGTGCATTATCCTGCTGGAAGTAGCCATCAGAAGATGGGTACACTGTGGTCATAAAGGGATGGACATGGTCAGTAACAATACTCAGGTAGGCTGCGGCATTTAAACGATGCTCAGTTGGTACTAAGGGGCCCAACGTGTGCCAAGAAAATATCCCCCACACCATCACACCACCACCACCAACCTAAACCAGTGATACAACACAGGATGGATCCATGCTTTCATGTTGTTTATGCCAAATTCTGACCCTACCATCTGAATGTCGCAGCTGAAGAGACTCGTCAGACCAGGCAACATTTTTCCAATCTTCTATTATCCAATTTCCGTGAGCCCATGCAAATTGTAATCTGTTTCCTGTTCTGTGTGGTCTTCTACTGCTGTAGCCCATCTTCTTCAAGGTTCAACGTGTTGTGCGTTCACAGATGGTATTCTGCATTTCTTGGTTGTAACAAGTGGTTATTGGAGTTACTGTTGCCTTTCTATCATCTCAAACCAGTCTGCCCATTCTCCTCTGACCTCTCACATCAACAAGGCATTTTCATTCACACAACTGCCGCTCACTGGATATTTTCTCTTTTTTGGACCATTCTCTGTAAACCCTAGAGATGGTTGTGGGTGAGAATCCCAGTAGATCAGCAGTTTCTGAAATAGTCAGACCAGCCCGTCTGGCACCAACAACCACGCTACGTTCAAAGTCACTTAAATCACCTTTTCTCCCCATTCTAATGCTCGGTCTGCACTTCAGCAAGTTGTCTTGACCACCTCTACATGCTTAAATGCACTGAGTTGAGGCCGTGTGATTGGCTGATTAGCTATTTGTGTTAATAAGCAATTGAACAAGCAGTTTATTAGGTGTACCTAATAAAGTGGCTGGTGTGTATATATGTTATGTATGTATGTGTTTGTGTTACATACATGTAAGCTTTTTGCCCAAATATTATGGAAGGCTGTGTGTGTGTGTGTGTGTGTGTGTGTGTATATCTCATTTTATTGTTGTGTTGCAGGAATACCTGAAAAACAAAGCACAGCGAGAGGAAGCACTAAAGAGGTACAAGGACAAGAAAATGGCAACATATCAGTTGTTAAAGAAGAAGACTAAGAAAGGTCAGCCCAACTTGAACCTGCAGATGGAGCTGTTGCTTCAGAAGATCCAGGCTCAAAGTAAATGAACAAGGTGGACCAGTTAAATGCTCATTGGGGACCTAGCAGACAACAAAAGAAGCCTTGAAATGTAAGATTCCTTCCCAGAGTGAAATGCCGAACGTGTGTTTAAGAAACTGTATTACAATCAGCTGTTCTTGAGACTTTTGTTGTAAGGAGGCACTTGATGCTGCCTGGCAAGCCTTGTGTTTGCTGTGATTTGTGGATTAATTGAGTGAACTGGTTTATATATGTATAGGAATTAAGATATAGTGCTGGGGGGGAGAAGATCTTAAATTCTGCAAAAGTACAAATTTATAGTGTGCTTGTTTATTGCATTTATCTGACCTCAGAGTGGTGTTTATTGTCAAATACTGTGTTTATTTGTCACTTTTTGCCACCTTTATAAAACAAAAAAAGAGAATTAAGAGACGTACCAGTTTATGTAGACCACTCTGTTGCTATGTTTCCGCAGTCAGTTGTTGTAGGGTGCACATTTCTGGTCTGTGTGGGAGAGTGTGATGCATTACCTCATGCAAGGTAAAATACAACATTGACTCACCATATATTTTTAGTCACCCTAGTGGTGCTAACAAAGCTGCATTTAAACAGTTCATACTGACAGCTAGACGGGCTGAAGGACGGCCTCAACCCAGTAAGTTTTAACACAGTGAGCAAAGAAGTGCAAACAAGATTGCTAAAGTGAAGAATGAGAGAATCCATATCTTCATACATGTTGTAAGACTTTTTTTTTTCTTTTTGTTGACCATTTAATCAAAAATGTACAATAAATTTGATGTAAATAAAATTTATTTCAGAATTACTGTTGCTAATATTTGCTTTATTCTTTATGGTCACTAATACATTTGTCATTGATGGACAGCCTCTTTTCACTAATTGTGTTCATGCATATATGCTTATATATGTAGGTTGAAAAATTTTGTTTGGATTAAGTAACAATAATGTTCAATAAAGTGTATTGCAACTTACCAGACATTTGTAGCATATTACAGCCAGCCCCTTAGCCTGTTGCAATTAAATTTCTAGTGCAAGTTCCACTGTGCATAAACAGTAGGTGTTTGACACGATGTTTAAAGAGCCCATATCATACATTTCCTTGTACTTTATTTTTTTCCTACTATGGTATACTTGTGATTTATTATTTTAAGTATTTTTGAACCTCTCTTTATCCCTTACAATTAAAAAAGGCTTTTTTTTTTTTTTAAACCTGTACTTTTAACAGTCGTTTCGCTGTTATTGGCTGCCCTGTATTGTGCCTCATTTAGAGAATAGTCCAGGCACTCCTAATGACTTCAATGTGAACAGGTGGGGCTAAACTGCTGTTGGCTGAATATGCTGTTTTTTGTGAAGTCACAAATATTAATCAAAAACATGCATTTTCTTAGCTCAGTTTCTAAATAGATTTCTAAGTGGGCAAATAAAACTAACTCATTCAATAAACTAATAAATACATAAACTACACCTGTTAAACAAAAGCCGGTAACATGCTACTTCATAACATTAAACCCGGCTTCACGACATTGACATAACCATGACGTAAACATGCTGTGGAAGACATGTTATGACAGGTCATGTCTAGTAATAGAACAATGTCATGTTACAATTACTGGGTATTGTCATAACAGATGTCAAAATTTGCTTTCATGATGACAAACTAAAGTACACAGCAGAATTTTGCCTGTGACATGAGTGGTCCGGACATCAAACGTTATGGCAATCATGACAACTGTAATTTTAATTTGACACGGTTATATCAATAAATCTGACAATTTGTGACAGAATATGACCACCACCATGACATGTTTACGACATGCTTAAATCAATGATATGTAGCAGAGTTTAATCTTTTAATTAACAAACAACCAGATATACAACAATATGTCCCTTTTCCAGAGGGTGCTTACCTGCCCTGTGCCTATTGGCATGACCCTTCACATGGCCACGCTTCCCAGGCTTCTCAGAGGCAGGGGGGCCAGTAGCAGGACTACAATACTTTCATGGAAATATATATATTTTTAAAGTGCATTTTTAACTTTATATTACAAAAACAGTGCTATTACTTCTTTGCTGTCAATTGTGAAAGAGGCTTAGGGCCCAAGACTGTGGTACAGTTTGAGCTAGCAGGCTATAAGTGCTTTAGCCATTCCAAACAGCATTTCTGCATTATTAAACGGTTAACATGTCAACAAAGTCATTGGAGGGATTTGGTGTAACATGCTTCAGCCATGTCAGAATTGTTCACTGTGTTTTAATCAATTCATTTTAGTCTGTTCATGGTGGAGCGATACGTGAAGGATGTTCTGAGGTAAAATTGTTCCCAATATTTATTTATTTATGTATTTATTTATTTTCATCGTCAGCATTACATATAAAAAAACTCAGATGTGTATGCTCCCTGGTGATTTTGGATAGTAAATTTAATTTCTATGCTTGTGTTGTAGACATTGTGACCCCTGGTTCCCATCACCACCACTGTAAAGTAATCTGAGTTGGTAAGTTTTTCTGCAAATTAACCATTTTACATCAAACCACTCTGACTGACTGTTTATACCTCAATCACTGAATTATCGAGAGGTTTTGAAAAATCGGTGGGATTCCCCTTTAAGAGCTGCTCATCAGAAGGTGGACACGAACTAACTTTTTTTTTGACGGACTGTCACCGCAGAATGAATGTTCCCGTTCGAGTTTAGTCAGCCCGAGCTTGCGGCATATTGCTGAACAGAAAAGGTTACCAGCACACCGCAACGAGGGTCGTTTTCGTGACAAACAATACGGTCTGAGGCGGTGGGCGCCGGTTACTATAGAAACAGTGAGGCGCTCTGACCGCGAGCGCAACTTCTCAGAAATAATAGCTTCTCTGACTTTTCTCGGAGCTAGCGCTAACTCTACAGCTTTAGACGTTTGGTGATTTAGGAGGTAAACAAGTCTTGAAATGCTAAGAAGACGAAGATATTGATACTTTTAGTTGTTTTACTTAAAGTTACGTGGCGGTTTTCCGACGACTGAGCAGGTTTAGGGGGGCTTTATCTTCGAACAGCCCTGAGGTAAGCTAACCTAAGTCTAACGTAACGTATGTTAACCTAGCTAACCTGACAGGCTTTGTTCGAGGGGACGTGTTGAGGAGCTGTTCGGATTGTTTTACACTTTTTTTTCTCTAGTTTCAAAAGATATGTGTTATAACTGATGATTTTAGGTTAATCTGACTAATCAGTTTAGACGATATTGCCTTAAAAAAAGCTAACTTTACGCCTCCACCACGTTAGCTAACCTAGGTTAACGGTTTACAGGGTAGTTTAACTGACACCTGATGTGAAAGAGTGAGGGAGCCTCAACGCCCTCTAAGAGTCTCTCAGCCTCTTCTTCTTGTGACACTGCAGGAAATTTAGCAGCTGCAACCACAAAAGCCTCTTCCTGTTCCCTTCGACGTTATGATGAGGTATGTTACTGTGATGAAAGGTAGGTTTAGGGTTAGAAAACTAGATTAATCGAGCACATAGACCACGTAGAGTATCAGACATACTGGGAGACATTTAACTACCTTTTTCAGAAATGGCCTTTTTCTTGAAGTCACATTGGCCTGTTTAAACATTTTTTTCTGAGAAGCCTGAAGAAGGGGAAGGAAATACAAGTAGTGTTGACTAGGAGCTCAGCATCTACTGATGAATATGTTGATTGTTGCTGTTGTTTTGTTTTTTTCTTTTTAACCAATCACTGTTTTATAACTTTTCTAAAACTTATCACAAAGACAGATGCATGTTCACATGGTCTTAACAATGGAAACTGTTGATTAGAGCTTGGAAGAATTAGTGAAGGGGATTTACGCTACTAACACCACACACACATACACAAGTACTCAGGAAAAAAGGTATCAGTGATTCTAACTTCATGTTTCTCAGCATGACGAAATAATCCTTCGCCTGAAACTGATGCTCTTTTCTTTGTTCCCTGCAGCTTGCAACAAAGAGAGCAATGATGTTCTTTAACATCATCCAGTGGTTCTCTGTTATCCTGTGCTGTGGATCCTATAACATTTCTGCTGTCACATCTTCCACCTGCAGTCTCTCCCAAGTAGGCAAAATTTCTTGGATTGGACAAAATCAGAGTCATGTCTGAATTCCCACACGGCCAGACTATGAATGTTGTCTGCAAAAACTCAGACGATAAGGGGAGGCAGGCCCAGCCAGAGTCGCAACCGAGGAAGGATGAGAGAAAGGAATCGGGATTGGCATCTGCTGCAGTGCTGGAAAAGACCCAGGAGTTTTTCCAGATCTGTGACAGCGAGAGCAAGGGCTACATAACACGGACTGATATGAGGGTGAGGGATTCAGATGTCCTGTTTTTTGTATCACGTTTTTCCATATTCTTCTTGTTGATTTTTTTTTTTGTACGACCAAAATATACATAGATTTTAATAGTGAGTTTTTAAAATGGTTAAAACAGCCTTCAATGTTGGGACAGTAGGCAAAATGTAAATACAGTCTTGATTTGTGCATCTGCTTTGACCTGTATTTGAAGGAAAACAGTACAAAGACAAGATTTTTTATACTTTCTATATTATCATCTTCATTGTTTTTTATAAACATAAGTTCATTCTGAGCGTGCCTGCAACACATTCCGAAAAAGTTTAAAACTACGAACACTGTGTAATGTTCAAAAACCATCTTAAACCAGTGATGCACTCATGCTTAAGCATCCTTAAAGGATCATTCTGGAAAGGCTTGTTCTGTATAAGCCAGGATGAGATGAAGCTCATTACTTTGCCAAAAATGCGTCAGTAAAAATCCATCAGTTTAAGAATAAAAGGCCTCGTCCACCAAGTCCATGAGATAAAACATAAAACAAAGTATTGTGTTTTTGTACTGTTTGAAATTCAAAGCAGGTCCAACAGAACTTGCTAATCACTGCTCTCTGTTTTTATTAGAATTTCACATGCTGTCCCAAATGTTTTGGAATTGAGTTTGTAAACTTAAATGACCTGCCATAGACTGAAGAAAGCTTTCTCCTCACTGATTTATATTTAAGTGGACAGTCATGCACATATTTGTGGGTTAGACTACATTCCTTCTGCTCAGTAAAGCCTGGAATATTAGTGTTGATCCTGTTGATATCAAAGCCTCTTCAAATGTTCTCAGTGGAAGCTTCTTTGTGTCTGAAAACTTTGTTTGCTCGTGGTCAAAGTTTTCTTTTTATGTACAGTACAAGGTGCTGAATATAAATATTTATTAACCTCTGTGATGCTGCCAGTATTAGACTAAGGAATAAATATGTAATTGAAAACTTTGTGCTAGGTAGAGAAGTAGGTTAAGTTCGATGTGTGTAACATAAGAGTTGTTCAAGTTGATTCTGACTCCTGGTGACCAAATGGCTAGTGTTTCTTCAGAATATCTTGTGCGTCTTTGGACTTCTAAATAGTTTGTTTCAAGCATAATTGTCTTTTCCAGTGATTTTATTCTTCTGTTACAATTGTCTGGGCTATAAGTGAGAGGAGAGGCTTGATTTGGTCAAGGATGTATTTTTTGTTTTCTTAGCTGTCTAAGATCTTCACCAATACCAAAATTTAAAGGCATGTCTAATTTTCTTATTCTGCTTTTTATTGTCCAGCTTTTGCATCCATAAATAACAACAGAAAATACTGTAGCTGTAGAGACACATCCTTAAATTTGAAGATCTTTTCAAGTGCCTTCATCCTTGTTCTGTCTAGTCACAGCCTGTGTCACCTATTCCTTTTGCACTGTTATTAATTCCTGTGGGAATGATTTCTGGACCTCACTGTACTTATCAATATTTTTATGTCACTTTTTAAACCTGTAATGTCTGTGTCTAGTTCTAGTTCTTTGTTGACATATCCTTCGGTTCATTTTTCAGAAGTTGCACAGGGAGTTGCCGCTCTCTTCAGGGGAATTGGAGAATGTCTTTGACTCACTGGACTCAGACAGAAATGGCTACCTTACTCACACAGAGTTCTCCTCTGGATTCAGTGAGTTTGCATATAGAACGTAAGCTGTATACTACTGGAGATTCTAAGTCATGCTACTTCTAAGTATTACTAAAATGTAGTTACACTCATAAATACTTATCAGGTATGTTTTCTTTTATGCTCACAAAGACTTTCAGTGAGATATTTAATGCCTTGATTTGAGGTCTGTCTGAGTTTTAAAAAAGCTCAGGGTGAGCCTCAATATGTTTCCTTATTTTGTCCCAGGTAACTTCCTTCATGGACGCAGAATGAGTGAAGTAGAGGATCAAGTCAGAGGTCTCATGCAGAAGGTTCCAGAAGCTCTGTACCAAGTTGAACCACAAGCAGAGAAAGAGGATGATGAGGAGAGACACTTCAGCATGTTGATGGAGAGCCTGGGTGCTAGCAATGTCTTTGAAGAGTCAGTGTCTTTTGTGTCTTTATTTTTGAGAGTATCAGGCATGAATATGTATCAGGACATAGACATCCTCTCTCTCTCTCACTCTCTCTCTCTCACTCTCTCTCTCTCTCTCTCTCTCTCTCTCTCTCTCTCTCTCTCTCTGTATCCAGTCCCAGTGAAGTGCGTGAGCTGTGGGCTCAGCTCAGAAAAGACGAGCCTCACCTGCTGTACAACTTTGAAGAATTCCTGGCCCGCGTCACATCCCAAATAAGAGCAGTCCAACAAGAGAGGAAGGAGATGGAAAGTGCCCTCAGAAAGTAGGAGACCATGTTTTCTTGAATTATCAGACCTATGAATTACAGATGGCAAAGATCTGATACTTCTTATCATCACTATTGGTCTGGTATCAACAGAAAATGATGGATCACATATTGTTGAAGAAAAAAGCATACACTTGATTGAGTCCTGTAAAAAATCTAACCTGAAATAGTACATAATTGCTTGAAGTACATAAGAAAGCATCACGTAACCACAGTAATCACGTAACCTATTCTTAACTAGGAACAACGAGCAGCTAGGCATTTTAACTATTCCAATAGCTTTTGCCACATAATCATATATGTGTGCTAGCATGAATTGCAGTCTATAATATAGAGCACTACAGTTTCTTTATCTAATTACAGATGGTTACAATAAAGCTTATTTCCACAAGCACTTGAAGGGCATTAGAAATGTTATTTTAGCATCAAGCCAATAGTGGTGTACATTCACTTCCCCTCACAGGGTTTAATAATAATTATGGCAGTTTGGCTGACACTTGTACTTTGCAAAACATGCATGTATCATATTATTTACCTTGTGTGTTGTAGCATTTAGTGAATCTTGTAGTAAATACCTCAACTTAAAGTGTAAATCTTCACATTACTAGAGGAGCTGCTTAGCCTGTTAGCTGTCTGCTGAGTGGGTTGTGTTCTTAAGTAAATTTTGTTTAGAATGGACTTGAGCCTTTTATTTAATGTATAAGTCCCTGCACCAATTGTATTAGTGAATGCAGTCAAATCCTCACCGCAGTGTTCTAATGTAAAGCCTTTCCACAAGACAGGAGGCTGTTACTGCAGCAAAGCAGATTAAAACTCCCTACATTGAAATATTCCCTTTGAGAAACATTGGACAAAGGGGTGTCTACAAACCTTTGGACATATAGAGTTGGTTTCCCAAACGGGATAAGCCTAGTCTTGGACAATTTTTCCTGTCTATGGAGAATATCCACTCAGAATGCTGTGCAGTTCAGGACCAGGCTTAATCCTTGTCTGATAAACAGCATGAAGAAAACTCACTGTGACCATATGAGGTGACTGTTAGCATTACATAGACATTTACAGCAGAATTATTTAAAATCATTATAGGTTTAAGATTCTCTTAGATGTTCAAAGTGAAATGTGATGTACAATTTTGTCATGTGGTTTATGCCATGACGCCCTGTCAAATTTGAATTCATAGTGTTTCCACTTTGTAGAAAGAATCTTCCATCTGTGGTATTTTTGCCATGTGCTATGATCTACTTGTTCACCATGAAAGATTATTATAATACTCTATAGAATGCTTTTCATGTCCAGAGTCCTTTAGGAATTTAAAGGAACTTAAAAATGCATAATTATGTGAGCTCTAGCAACAGACACAGCTGAATGAGCTGTATGTCTGTGATCATGTAGTTGCTTTTACATGGTGAGGTCTGTAATACATTTCAGTGTCTAATTTAGCAGTTTTAAAAAATAAGTGCTGCTGTTAACTCCACAGCTGGGTAATATCCATTGGTGGTTTGAATATTTCTGTTAACCATGAATGAATGGTCACGTTGTTTAGTGTGTGTAATGCAAAGTTCCCAAAAATTTTTTTACAGAAACCCTCTTTTTTACAACAGAAAACCTTTTTACAGAACTAATTAGTTGTTTACATCTTAGCATGCCTTTGGATGTGTAAATACCGTGAAAAGTGTGTTAAAATGACTTGGCCTGAATGACCCATTTGTTTAACATTATGTGTGTGCATGCATGTGTGCACGTTAGATGCTCCTGTGTTATAGCAAATAACTAGTAACCTTTTGCTGCAATTTACCTCAAACGAAGCAGAGAAGAAGCAAAGAGTCTTGTTTCCTTTTTTTACAGGAAGGCCGCAACACATGATAGTGAAATCCAGCGGTTATACGAGGAAATGGAGCAACAGATGAAAAATGAAAAAGATCGACTGCTTCTCAAGGTGAAATGAATTCCTCTCTAACCATACTCTGCATTAAAAGGTAATCATGTTATAGCTTTCAATTCAAAAGGTTTTATTTTTGATGTTCCTGGAAGTTACAACAATCTACAGAAGAAGGCTTTAATTCCATAATTACATTTATGAGCTTTTAAAAAGACAAAACTGACTTACTGGCCGACTTAAAATCTGAATTTCTTAGTTCAGTTCTGGTTCTTCTAGGATTAGCCATCATCCTCTGCAACAGGTTATGGAATGTGTGTGGTAAAAGAAACATTCACTTTGTTTAAATAATGGCCTCTTTTCTCTCTGCAGGACTCAGAACGTCTGCAGCTGCGTAGTCAGGATCTGCAACAACAGCTTAGCAGCAAAGAGCAGGAGCTTGAGCAGCTCTTTCTCAAACAAAGGAGGGTGAGCGCTATTGAGACATTATTATAGATTTTGGAAAGTTTAAGAAGTGTACAAAATGTTTCAAAGCCTATATTTTAGAACATATACATGTGTGTAATATATTCCTGTTTTGCAAGAGAGAGTATTTTAACGCTCTGGGGTCCATAAACGCACCTGCACTTCAAAATCGATGCTTCTATATATCTTTTTCTTTCTTTGCGATACAAAATATGGTTCAAATATTTCCTGAATCTTATTACAAGATCATATGTGACTCACATCTGGAGTTACAAGGCTGTGAAGAGGGGTTGAGGTACACTTCATCTGCCTCTTACTGTATGTAAATGGTGGATTTTTTTGTCCATCTTCATTTTGTGTAAAACTGATTAATGGACAGTCAGGAAATGGAAACCCTTGATTTTTCATTCAGTTGGGCAATGGAGATCCATGTGAAATGGCATGCAAAGAATTTATAGCCACTGAAGTTGCTGTAGTAGTTTATGATGAATAATGATAATGAAGCATTTTGATGTGAAACATGGGTATTATTATATACAAGTGTCTTTAAAGGTGAATTTAAGACGTGCAAAAGCCAAAAACAAAAAGTCCTTATCCCCCAGAGGGTTGAAAGATGTTTCTATAGTAATTACTTGAGCATAACCTGTTCTAGTTGTCATGTCCCCCCTCCCCCCTCCCAGTTGGAGCATCAATGTCGAGAGCTGCACAGTGAGCAGCAGGAGAGTCGGGTTGAGAACATAAAACTGAAAATGACCAATGAGGAACTCTCACGCGAGTTGGAGCACACATGTCATGAGCTCTCATTGGCTCAAGAACAGCTAACCTTTCTACAGGAAAAGGCCTCAAGGCTACAGCAAGAAAGAGAGATGTAAGCCACACACAGACGGACACATGTGCATGTGTGTCTAATTCATCTTTTTTTTTCATCCAACACAACAGACAGACACATATACACCGATCAGATGTAACATTATGACCGCGTCCTTGTTTCTACGCTCATTGTCCATTTTAGCTCCACTTACTATATAGGTGCACTTTGTAGTTCTACAGTTACAGACTGTAGTCCATCTGTTTCTCTGATACTTTGTTAGACCCCTTTTACCCTGTTCTTCAGTGGTCAGGACCATTATGGACCCTCACAGAACAGGTACTATTTGGATGGTGGATCATTCACAGCACTGCGATGACACTGATGTGGTGGTGGTGTGTTAGTGTGTGTTGCGCTGGTATGAGTGGATCAGACACAGCGGTGCTGCTAGAGTTTTTAAACACATCAGTGTCACTACTACTGAAAATAGTCCACCAACCAAAAATATCCAACTAACAGCATCCTGTGGGCAGCGTCCTGTGACCACTGATGAAGGACTAGAGGATGATCAATACAAACTGTGCAGAAGCAGATGAGCTGTCGTCTCTGACTTTACATCTTTCAAGGTGGACTGACGAGGTAGGAGTGTCTAATAGAGTGGACAGTGAGTGGACACAGTGTTTAAAAACTCCAGCAGCACTACTGTGTCTGTGTCACTTGTACCAGCACAACACACACTAACACACCACCACCAAATCAGTGTTACTGCAGTGCTGATTCATGACCCAAATAGTACCTCCTCTGTGAGGGTCCATGGGAGTCCTGACCACTGAAGAACAGGGTAAAAGGGGGCTAACAAAGTATGCAGAGAAACAGATGGACTACAGTCTGTAACTGTAGAACTACAAAGTGCACCTGTATAGTAAGTGGAGCTGATAAAATGGAAAGTGAGAGTAGAAACAAGTACACATAAGTACACGTCTTTCACACAGGGAGATGTACAGAATCACAGAGGGACTCCAGAGGGAGAAGCAAAGCCTAATGAAACAGTTAGACCTGCTCAGGTGAGCCCCTGGAAAAATATATAGATTCAGGCACATATTGTCTATAACACTGTCTCACAGCCTGTGGGTGTTCTTTCAGAGAAATGAATAAACATTTAAGAGACGAGCGAGATGTCAGTTCTTCAGTAAGTATACTTATTCATTTCTCTTAATACAATGTTCATCTTTGTATTGTAGTCTACATTCTTTATAGAACACAAACCGATTCTGTTTTTGTATAGAAACGAAGTAACTCGTTGAAGAAACTCTCTCACACACAGCAAGCAGCCTCAACCCTAATAATGCATTCTGACAAAAAAAAGACTACTAAAAGGTAATAGATGTTTGTCTGATCGTTCTCACTTTTAGTGTTTGTCATTGGAATGGAAGTAAAGGCCTAAAATAGATGTGTTGGCTATTTGTTGCTGTAGACCATGGTGTTGTTTATCTTCTCTCTTTCTCTCTCTTGAAACAAGTGAGGTTGGCACAGAAGAATTGACTCAGAATGCACACAGGAAAACGTCCACCATGGTGAATGGCTGTGGCCCAAATTCAACATGTGAGGCCCAGCAGACTGCAGATGAGGGTTCAGTGTCTGGGAGTCCAGGGCTGGATGTGTTGGATGATCCCCCAGAAGGCTGGCCTTTGCGTAGGGTTATCTCCATCGAGGAGGACCACCTCCCACACCTGCTACAAGGAGAGCCTCAACCTTTACTCCACCAGCTGAGTGAGTTACAGAAGAGAGGAGAAGACGAAACCCAGATTGAACTGAACATGAGCCCTATTTATTCCTCAAACGTTTCCCTAGCCTCTGCACATTCACCTCCACCTGCCCAAGTGAAACCCTTCTCTAAACGGAAAGGAGGAAGAGGAGGTGTCCCCTCCTCACCCAGGGGCCAACCAGTGGGCAAGGAGACTTTGCAAAAGGCGAGTGATAATTCTGCCTAATAAATGAATTAACATAGTCAAAAATAAATTGTTTGATATTCCCTCTATGTCATAATACAAGTATATGTTATTTTAAATTAGATTTTTTGTGTTTGTGTCTTCAGGTTCCAGTGGAGGGTGCTGTGGCTGCCCCTCAGCGCCTTTTTAAGGTCGTTCTTGTGGGCAACTCAAGTGTGGGCAAAACAGCTTTTCTGCGTCGCTTCTGTGATGGACGTTTCCATTCGGCCACTGCAGCTACTGTGGGTCAGTTTCATCTTACATAAGTCTCACAGTTTCCCTGCTGCTGCAGATCTCTAGGGGATCAGGAAAGAGATCAATATATTTAAAATCGATCACTTTTAGATATTATAAGCTCTTACTACATCTTCCTCACCCTAATGACTAATAAAAATAGTCTGGTCTGTTGCTCAGCATCTACATATATGCAAGGATGTTGTGGCTGTGTTTTATCGGGTACTTGCATAGTTCAAAAAGTGGGCGTATTTCACAGCCCAATTAGCACTCAAAGAGGTGTTACACATTTTTAAGTGGTTAACCACTACCCACCTTTCTGGGTACTCACTTTTAATTTGAGAGCTGAAAACACGCTGTGGCATTTTAGTAGTATTTTAGCATGTGATTAAATATTGCACAGACAAACAAACAGACAGATTTGGAATATTAACTCCGGAAAATAACCCCTTTTTACAAACTAAGGCTTATTATTCAGTAACTACAGGGACTTGAATGTAAACCGGTTGAGCTATTTTATCATAGGTTATAGAAATGTGTAATACAATTTTCGACCTGACAGTGGGCCCTGGGCTTTTAAGAGGTTGAGTAAATATTTAAGTTTGTGTATTTGTTTGCATTCAGTGCATTTTTATATTGCTTATATTGCTTTCACTCTTGTAAAAGAAGGTGAAAGAATGTTATCACATGAAATGGCTTGGGAAGTCACACACCCTCCGCCTGAGTTCTGCTACAGCAGATTTCACAGCAGATTATATCAAACTCCATCAGTTTAACTCTTATTTGGGTTTCCCTGTTAGTCCTGATCATGAATCAGCGCACAGTACAGGCTGTTGTAATCTTACTTAACAATGCCACCTTGTGGCCATTGGTTGATAATGCGATTTTAAAATGGCCATTTTTAAAAACATGCAGCCAGTTTCTCAGATTAAGCCTAAAACATTCCACAGCTGATCCATTCCAGTTTACTCCAAGGCTAGACTTAAACCCAGTTTGAGAAACCTGCTTATTGTCTGTGTGTGTATGTGTATGTGTTAGAAAGATAGGTGAACAGAGGATGTGAAATATTGCTTTTCTGTCTCAATGTAAGGTATTGACTACAGAGTGCGGACTCTTAATCTGGAAGATAGTCATGTGGCACTTCAGTTGTGGGACACAGCAGGTCAGGAGAGGTGAGTGGTTGACTAATTAACTAACTTATCAGTTGCACTTTACTGACTTTTTTAGAAATACTGCACAGTATTTGACAATATTAATTATTTGACTGTGGAATGTAGATGTTACTCTTCTCTACCATCAACTTGTACAGGCTGGTGAAGCAAAAGCTTTCTAAATGTTTTGTTAGCATCTTCATCTCAGTGATTTTTATATAGCTTGTTGTTAACTAAATGATAACTGGCTAGCAGTTCCAACCTACACTGGTAAAAAGGCCTGAACTGGTCATAATTGAAGCACTAGCTCAAATAAAGATTATTCTTGCTGAATGTCAGACATGGCAGAGTGACAATGCTTTACATGTGCTGGGTAGATTTGCTTCCCCCGTCTAAATCTGTAGTGTGTTACCTAACATAGGCTGCACTTATATTGTTGAAGTACTGTATTCAGTTTGACCTATTCAGAGGAAAAGTTGAAAAAGCTGTGTGAAATGAAATGTACGTCATGTGCAGTAATGGCTGAGAAATTTTATTTTTCAATTTTTAAATTTGAAAGTGCCAGCTGCCCTGAACTCACGCTACATCAGGCATGTGGTTAATGGGGTCCATCCATCCATCCATCCATTTTCTAAGCCGCTTCTCCATCAGGGTCGCGGGGGTTAATGGGGTGTGCATTCAAATAGGAATTAGAGAATATAATACACTGTAACTACTATTTTTATTTTTAAATAAAACATGAAAATTAAATTATTAGAAGTTTGTGCATCATTTCTTTTTTCCTTTCCCAAGCCCTGTAGGTGGACCTGAAACCCTGTACTTTTTCCCCCTGAAATTCACTGACATTGTGCTTTCTTTACACAAAGTAGCTTTGAAAAATATTAAACATAGCCTTTTAACTTGAAGCTGATCTATTTATGTTTGGAAAATATTAGAAAATTAGAGATAATAGAGAAGTACATAACATAACATGCAGAAGAACATTTTGTCATATAGCTTGTGTTAAGGTCCTGGTGTTTTTAAGCTGTACTAATGATATGCGCATGCTCGGTAGGTATTTCAGTACAAATCTTACATCATGCAGCTTTAATCAGTGATGTCTCAATTTCAGCAGTATAAAGCAGACTGTTTTGTCTGTTTATGCAAAACATGACTTTTTATGGCATTTTCTGGATACTATGTTCACATTAATTCATTACATTAAACCATTGTAAGTTTTCATGTCTATTAATTAGGAGGTTTTAGCAATGCAAAGTACCCCTTTAGATGGGCTAATGATAAAACTAATGCTGGTGCTAGCTGGTGTGTTATATAGGAAGTGCTTATCATCTGGAACACAAGATCTTTTAGTAAACTTTAATGAAACAGTACAAAGGATGCATTAACATTCCTTTTTACACAGAATGTTTTTAACTGCAAATACAAGCGCTCACAGTCCTGTTCAAGCTATGTGTCAGCATCCGAGTTAAGAAAAGGTAACTAAGCTAGATCACAGATCTTTATTAATAGTTTTGATAGTTGCGAGTGCCATATTACAATGTTAGAAAAATCCAAAACTTACAGCTTCAGGAATTAAATAATAACAACACCACCAACCAGAAGATTAGGATAGCCATCTTCCATCTTGTAGCCTAATTATTCTGACTAATTTACAGCCCTTACCATTCTCACTGAGGTTTGTTCTGAGGAGTTCTGTCTGAATTTTTCGTTTGCTTGACAAAGAAAGTAGCACCTAGAGATGGCTGTTACTGGCTGAGAGGCATTTCAATCATTGTTTTAAAATGGGTTATGATATGAACTGAATTCAATAAACTCAAAAAGGAGGAAAATTGAAAACAAATGTTTTGCCTACTCATCATTATTATTGCAGTTGTCATTATTAGTATTTTTAAAATTAGTACTATTAGTAATATTGAAAAAATGGCTATTTACCGAGTGGCTAGGAAAGTTTAGGCATCCACCAGTTATCTACTGTGGTAGGTGCATAAAAAAGTTTGTAAAAGTTGTACCCTGTTTGAATATACTATCATCAAAAAACACTAACCCCTCTATTTGACAGAACAAAAATAAACAAATGCAATTTTGTCTCAACCTTCTGCAGGTATCGGAGTATTACCAAACAGTTTTTCCGCAAGGCTGATGGTGTGGTGGTGATCTATGACGTAACCATGCACAGCAGCTTTAGGTCAGTGCGCCCCTGGCTTGCCAGCATACAGGAAGCAGTGGGGGACCCTATTCCAATCATGCTCCTTGGCAACAAATCAGACAAGGAGAATATGAGAGAGGTGCCGGCTAAAGAGGGGAAAAGGCTAGCTGAGGTAAAATCTAACACACTACAAAGTACAATATTCATCTATAGATACAGCCCATGTTCGTTGCATTGATGGAAGCACAGAGCGATACAGTAAACTGAACAATTCAGTGAAAACAGTTCAAATCTCATTATGAGAACCCCTACAAAGTTGCCTCATCCCACTGTACAGATTGCACAGACATTCCTTCAGCACTGATTTCCATTCAGATTTGTCTTCTCTCGTGTTTAACAGGAAACAGGTCTGATGTTCTTCGAGTGCAGTGCTTACACAGGTTACAATGTGCTAGAGGCCATGTTACATCTAGCCAGGTAAGGGACAGTAGCTTTGCAGTGAATGGTTTTCCATACAATATTTAATTGCATACAAGATATAACTTTGTTTTTGTAGAATTTTTATCTAGAACTGTAACCCAAATCAAGCAGCGAAACAGGAAACCGCAGCAGTGTGTCTGGTGGCTTTGACAGGAAGGTGGGGGTGTGGGGAATTATTTGTTGTGGTTTTTCTTTGTTCCTTTTTGGTGTATTTGGTTAAAATTTGTTTCATTGAGAGTGAGAGAACAAAAAGAAAGAGGAAATTGGTGACCAGTAATTGTCAGTTACAGTATTCACACTGCAACAGAGAGTGATATTTCATACTGTTTTTCATGCTGTGAAAAAAAGTGTGTAGGCCCAGCTTGTCCAAAACATAAGGTTTTTGATTTAGTTACATGGTAATAAAGGCCATTCTGAGGGACCCGGATGATTTGGCCATAAGAATATATTGCAGTGTAAAATTTACCTTTCAAATTTCTTTAGTTTAGATATGTTCTATCCTATTAGAAATAAGTTTATTATCCAGTTTTCATGAACTTCAGGCTGTGAGTATTCAGGGAAGGAGCATGGCTTGAGTCTTTTCCTCCCATGGGTCTGGAAGGAGGCCACCCCACCCTGACCATCAGCTTCAAAAACAGTTTGTGCCCTAGTCCACACCATTATCACATTACCATTGAAATACTGCACAAACTAGCATCTGATGAATGAATAAATTACCAGTGTGAACAGTTTTAAGGATTGTTTTACTCTGAGTTTGTACTGTCTCTCAGTGGTATTGTATGACTTGTTGGGCTTATATTGAATATGGCACATAAAAAATCCCTAATAAATCATAAACAAAAGACAGAAGAATAAAGAAGCTTAAGATGGAGAATTGTTATAGTGTGATTTACAATCTATTAAAGTTCAAACCATATTCGCTATTTTTTTGTGTGTGTTTACTGAATAGAAATGCTGCAAATGGGCAATCTGCTGACTCTTGTTTATCTCTTGTTAACTGATTGTGTATTTGTTGATTCAGAGTGCTGAGGGAGCAAGAGGACAGAGTGTGGGAGAGTACAGTGCGGCTGGTGGATCAACCAGTGAAGAAGAAATCCTGCTGCAAGTGACCACACTTGCACACGCATACTCTTTCCATAGACTTCAGTGTAACTGTACTTACATGCTGCTCTTCCCACAGTTAAACCCAACCCTAAACCTAACTTCGGAAACCAAAAGGAAATCTTTTGACTTGTATAAGACATAATGTGACTGTGACAAGAAGAGAGGAACTTACAATCTCTCTCTTCTGTTCACTACTTTGTCTATAAGCTGGTATTTGGTTAACAGAGTGTAACAAAAACACATTTCTTTGCCTTTTGTTGTGCAGAGAAATAAGTTGATTTGATCATATCAGTAATGAGGATAGATGATAAAAAGCTGTGGTCTGCTCATGAAAATTATATTTTAAATATTTTATATGCTGTTAAAAATCAACAAACAAAATTCAGTCTAGCAATTAATGTAACAATAATAAAACAAAAAATAGTGTGATATTCAGCAGTTGCTTCTGTTTACACCCTAAATAGGATGTGCAAGCAAAGAAGCACACCAGCAATGAAGAGTATTTTGTTTGTTGGCTACAAGCATTAATCTCCTGTGTCAGCTTTGCTAGAAAACACTCCTAGTAAAACCTTTATATAAAGATGGATACAAACTGAGTTGTAAAATATTAGAAACATTTCTGTTCTTTCAGGATTTTATGTTATTCTGTGTATGCATATTGTTATCTGAATGACAATGTTATATTAAATAAAACCTATTTTTGGTTATTTGTAATTCAATCTTGTGATGCTGAAGTAAATGTAGTAGAAATAGCACTCATTTACTCATCTCTGATTTATTTGCCTGTTCTTACCCCAGATTTCCAAGAAACTTAACAAATGTTTGCTTAAAATGTTAAAATTATGTGCCAAAAATATTAAACATTGACCTTAAAAAAACAAAAAAAAACAGAACCAGTACTGTGATTCTTGAAAAAGAACATCTTAACTCATTAAAAGCAACGAGTCAGAAAACATGCTAGCCACAATATTAAACCATTCAAACACCAAGCAGATAACAAAATTAACAGTTACATACATTTGCTCATGAGGAATAAGTTAAATTATTTGAAAATAAGTAATAAAATGTCTTGCTCTTAAATACTTATCTTTCTCCATGCGGTTAAAATAATCATCCTGTAGAGCCTAAAATGTGCACATTAAGTGTTTTATTTAAGGAACTATGTCACCTCTTTTTGTGTCACTTTGCCTTATATATTACTGTTCAACGGTGTACTTTCTGCCATGCTTTCTTTTCTTATGGTTAAAATAAAGCACAACTAAGACATTCTCAAGCTCTTTGACAGTTACATTCAGTGATGCTCTCTTACAGCCTTGTGTTTTGCAGAGTTGGAGGACTGATGACACTATTGCTCTTTGCGCTGGTTTTGCACTGATGATGACATCACGTTGCACTTGAGTTGTCCTCTTAGTCTCTCCTGTTTGGTCAGAACATGTAGCAGCAAGTGATTTAGCCTCCTCTCGCTTTCTCTGCTCAGCTCAGTTTTGGGGGAAATGTTGCCCCCTGGTGGAGCCCTACCGCATCTTGTAGTCATGGGAAATGGCTGCATCACAAAGCTGCCCTTTGAAATCCAACTCAAAGGTGAAGTCCAAGTCACGCTGGAGAAACAAAAAATGAATGGGGGGGTTCAGTGACTGTTCCAGTAACTGCAGCTTTTAGTATTCACTCTTTCTTTGTCTTCCTTCATCTTTTCTATTTTACAACACCTACACTGATCCTGTCCTCCTCCTGCCAGCTTGGCCCTTGTTCATTCTCGCTCTGCTTCTCTGTCTCTGCCAAGGCACCCACTCTCTTTTCTCTCTCCATTCATTGCCTCTTACCTCATTGTTTTCATTGGGCTTCACAGCGATGCTGCCTAGGATTTCCTCTCCTCTCCGTACGGTTAGGTAGTCCTCCAGGTAAAATACTGTCTGCTTCCAGTGAGTACTGGGAGCATCAGGGGCTGAGAACATGAGCAGAAAATGAAAAATCTGTATGCTTGTAAACATCAGGGGAATAGAGAATTAGAAAAACAATGATTTGCATTTTGTAATACACATGAGGTTTGTTTTTAACAGTCATTGATGTGTTCTCAGAGTTTGTCAGTGGAGCTAAACCTGTGGAGAAGCCCGTTTTCTTGTGACACTTGGTGAACTCTATGTTGAAGTAGGTGACAAGGGCATGAATGTAGTCATTCCTCTGGATCTGCAGGCAAAAAGCTGAGGTGAAGGTCAGGTCCTCTAGTTTCACTGTATAAATGTCCACCTCCTGCAAGGTACCAACAACATAAAACTAATTTCAGTGCTTCAGAGGTTTTTCTTATTTACCTTTGTACTATGATGAGTGAGATGGGAGAAAATAACCTAAACATAATTTCCACTTGAAAGTTTGAGGACTACAATTGCACATGCTTCTAACTATGTTGTGTAATAATAATAATAATAATAATAACAATAATTATAATTTATATAGCACTTTTTATGCTGGTGGCAGCTCAAAGTACTTTACAGACGGGTGATACAGGAAAAAAGCAATACAGGAATTAAGTATTAATTTAGAATCATAAGAAAAAAACAGATAAAAGATAAATACAACGAGACATGGAATTTGTATTAAATGCTACGTTAAAGAGATATGATTTTAGATTCTTCTTAAAACTGAGCACTGAGCTTGACTGTCTAATAAAAGGTGAATTGAGTTCCACAGTTTTGAAGCAGAACAACTGAAAGAGTCTTTCCATGTTTTCTGTATTTTACAGAAGGTGTTTGTTGAAGGTCAGTATCTGCAGATCTAAGATCACCTGCTGGAACATAAACAGACAGACACTCTGTGATGTAAGTGGTGCTTTAAGGTCATTCAGAGCCTTAAAAACTAGTGGCAGAACTTTAAAATCTATTCTGAATGATACAGGTAGCCAGTGCAGTTCTTTTAAAATGGGAATGATATGAACTCTCTGTCTTTTTTTTTGTTAGGATCCATGCTGCTACATTTTGTACGAGTTGTAGAGGCGGTTGTGTTTTCTTAGAAAGTCCAGTGAGCATTACAAGTGAGAGCATTACAGTAATCAAATTTGTTTGTAACAAATGCATGAAGAGGTTTCACACTTTAGCAGTAGTTCTCAAATGATAGAAAGCTACTTTAGTGACTGTTTACATGCAGGAAAGAACCGAGCTCACATCCAGGATTCATACATCAGGTTTGGTTTATGAAGCTAAAGATCCAAGTTTTTCATAACCAAGTTTCCTCAACAAATGCACATCTGTTCTGAAAGGGTTTTTTTGTTGGTTTAGATTATATTCCAGACTGTTCTCAGGTATTATGGTAAATGTTGCTGCAGATGTTAGACAAGTACTAGCTACTCATCCTAAATCTCTAGACTATTTTTATCATATTGTCTGTGTCCACAGAATACAGTGCTGAATGGACAAAGCTTCCCCTGAGTTTTTGTACATTGTATTAGCAGTAGATCATTAACTCTATTCATTGATCCATTTGTTCATCTCATCTTTTCATTCATAAAATCCAACAAAGAAGCAGCAGGCCATTCTTCAGTTCAAAGAGCCTTATCCCCCAGGTGTTTCATGAGTTCACCAATAGAAGAGTCAGTGAAGTGCACACTGATACTGAAATCTCTCTTCTCTCTCACTCTCATCTGCCTGGCTTTATGTTTTCTCTCTGTCCTTATGTGGATGCCTCTTTTTCTCTTGATATTTCAGAGAAAAGCAGAATGTAAAATAGCAGCAATTCCATCTCAAGAACTACTTATAATAAAGTAGACGTATATGCCATTATCATTGTAGTCTAGACTATTATCCTCAGTCATTAGAAAGATGATATTTTCAGATCTTTCCTCTTTCATAGACGTTATGTCTGCTTCCCACATTTGATTGACAGGTGGAGACCTTGAGATTTCCCAATGGCATTTGCTGGAAAACATGCAGGACTCATTTATAGTGTTTTTTCTTCTAATGAATAATACTTTAATGCTTTCTAGAAACCCTGTGATTTGACATTACAATAATGTTGAGTAGTTTCAAAGTTATGATGATCAGTTTCCATTTGCTAATAGACTAGTTATAACAGATCTATTCCCCGAATGAGCACTAACAAATGACAGCAATTTCCACTTTGGTATCAAGTAAAAGGTGTTGCATATAAGATGATCTGTACAAATGCTCTGTGAGTGTTTTGACAAATAACCAAGCGCACACTGTCTGACAGAAAAATGTAGTTCTGTGATAATCATGCAATTACTGAATGAATGCAGCTTATTGAATTAACAGTATTCTTACCCTTTTATTCTGAAAATCATATTACATCACAATATGTAACAATGAAATCGCAATATAATATTTTGGTTACATCATGCAGCCCTAGTATGAGATGCACTCAGAGTCAGTTGAAGTGATGAAAACAGTTTAACACCTTGTCACCAAACAGCCCCTTAATCATAATTAGATCGTTATGTAACGCCCACACAACATGTGTCCTGAGGTAGCGCCTAGTCAATCTGCTCTATGAATCAGAGCAGGGCTTTCACAAAGAGCATGCTTAAGCACTCGCATTCACATTCTCATTCTCCGCCTGTCAACCCACACACTCACATACCCTCTGTGTCCATACCTTAATAAGGCAGGAGTTGGTCACCACTTGTTTGGGATCCACAATATCAACCAGTGGTTCCATCAGAGCAACGTTCCGTATGCAGGTCATGTCGAAACCGTAGACGTTCTCCCACCCTAGAGGAGAGAAGGAGACTAAACTTTCTCTATCTCTGTGAATGTAAGCAAATCAAGTGAAGTCAGATACTTAGATGTTTTTAGTTAGAAAGTGAACATAGAGTGGAATTCTATGGCAGAAAGTTGGGTCCCTACTTTGCAATGCTACCATTAAAATATAATAGAAAAAAGTGTTGCTTCTAATTGCTAATCATTATCAGCTATGATGGATGATTAATAGATTAGTGTAGTGCTACAGCATGAAACATAAAACCAGAACCACTTGGGTGCTTTTCTCTCAGTTTGATTCTTGCAGTGAGGTGTTCTGGTCTCTCTTTGGGTCACATATGAATAATCAGAAGGGCTGTGGGTCAGCTGCTTGGAGCATTTGACATTGTGTATTCTTTTTTAGCTGTCTGCCCTGGAAAGTCTGTGTTGTTAAACTAAGTGAGTGAGTCGAACCGTTCTGTTAGGAACCCCTCTACAGATCTCATTAGGCATTCTGACGAGGAGAAGTTGTGATGCCATCTGTTGTGTGTGCTTACAGAGCTGAGCATGAATGGTATGTGGCATTGCTCCAAAGAACTCTTTTCTCTTTTTGGTACCTTCATTTTTAAGATTACAGAGAACTATTTTTAACCCAAAGCAGCCAAATTATTTACTCTGTCTTAGTCTCAGCCTAAGAGGGGAGACGCTGGATGTTCCTGTCCAGTCACACAGTGTAGCCCCGACCTTAGTATAACAGTTGCTTGAAAAGATCACACTAAAACATTACACAAAAATGTATGCATTCACAAAAACTTGCTCTGTTTTATTTTCACCACACAGTCTGGCTGTCCCTCTGTGTCCTTATCTTTCTGTTCCTCTTTCTGTATCGCTTACTGTTTTGAAGTCTCCCGATCCCTTCGGGCCTGAAATAGATTCATTCCTGTTTCTGGCCGCCTTTGATTACATTGAGGCAAATCACACTCTTCCATCCAAAAGAGAGAAAAAGGGATTGAAGTAAAAGAGACTTGTGCTGGAGGCCAGAGGCAAAATCCAATAAGGATCTCTCTCTCTCTCTCTCTCTCTCTCTCTCTCTCTCTCCCTCTCTCTCTCTCTCTCTCTCACTTTTCTATCTTTTTCTTTCTGATTCAATGAATTTATACCATTTGTAGTTCATTTTGAGTGCTTATATGTGTCTGGTTCTGTATGCGTGTTAAAATCTACTCACAATGGATTTTAAAATCTTTGTATTGTCTGTCCTCGATGGCCACCACGTACAGTGTTGCTCTGTCTGGGAACATAAAGCCTCCGGGCTTCTGAAAAAGAAAATGAAAAATCATTTTCATTCTCGCTGTCTGTTCCTCCTATGTGCAGAGTTCACCCTCGTCCTTGTTATATACAAGCAAATGTGAATGTGCTAAAGTACTCCTACTTATAAACACTTTCCAACTACTTGTCCTGTGTAATGATTTAGAGTGAATTATTATTATTATTACCAATTTTAGCCACTGTTTGTTTTAATTGTCTAAATGACTTAGGCCTTGTCTGAACACATGCAAACACTCACTAACCAGCCACTTGTCCCTGGCATAGATGACGGTTTTCAGCATGGACTCATAAAAAAGACAGTAGCCCATCCATTCAGAGACGATAATGTCCACCTGATCCACAGGCAATTCTGTCTCCTCCACTTTCCCCTTAAAGATGGTAATAACTGCAAGACACAAAGGCATACATACTACACAGTGCAATAGTCACCAGCCCTGCTCCTGGAGATTTACCTTCTTCCAAAATAAGTCAAATCTAACACACCTAATACAACTAATTATGTGTACTGCTGATCTGAATAAGAGGTGTTCAATCAGGTTTAGAAGTGAACTGTTAGGATCAGGGTTGGAGACCACTGACACAGAAAAACAAGCGGGGGTCGCGGTGGGGGGAGGGGGGCACTGTAGACCGTATATAAAATACAATGACATTCAGGCTTGGAATGTAATGGCATACCAGTATTCTGAATACATATTCAGAATACAGAAATCAAGAATCTGTATTCAGTCACTTTTTAAAGGCAGTGTATTCAGAATACAGGCACACTTTACATTTTTAGAAGAATACATTTTAAACACCCACTATTTAAAAATATACTTTCACAGTTTAAAAATATATACATATACCATCTTTAAAAGAAACACCATCAATTCTTGTGTATAAGTTTAAAATCTGTGCATGACATCTAAAGATCTTCTTTAAAAGAGAACTCAAATATGCCTTTACAAATGCTGAGGTTCTTGCTAAAGCCTGAGTAGACTGATAAATCAATGTGACAAACCAGTTATTAATCTCAGTTTTACTGAACTCAAGGTGATTCATGAATGATAAGCTTCAGTGCCGTACCAGACTTGTGCATGCATTCCATGGCAACTTACATACAGGTCATTAACTGAAAATCACACAGCTACCCACTTTATAGTCAAATTTGCAAGATTTTGTTATTGGGATATGACAAATTGTTTGCTTAGTGCATAAGATGACAGTGGGATGGTGGGACAGCCCTGATGGCCAAAATAATGCTGATCATTTTTTAGATATCCTTTGAATCATTCGAAGTAAATTCAATGTATTAAAATAAAAATGACATGAAGAAAACTGCCACTCAGTAATAGTAAGGAACCGTGAATTAAATCATAAATCAGAAGAGCAGTTCCCTGTGTGCCTTACCAATGTGTTTTCTAAGTGTATCCTGAATATTTTTTATTTTTATGTTTTGCAGTGGAATTAATTACTGAATACTTTTAACACTATAACAAGTAAAGTAAAAGTAAAGTAGCTCAAGCAAAGCTGGTTTTATCCTGATGAATTAATGACACATAAATGCAGCAAGTATAATTACATGAAAAGATTGCCCAAGAAATTAGATCTCCTGCTTTGAAGGTGAGGTTTCTTAGCTGGGAGTGATAATTTGGGGCTAAGATGATTGATGTCTCTTTTTTCTCCATATTTTTTTCTCCACCCATCTCTGCTTCTCTGCATCTCTCTTTTCTTTCAGCGGGGTGAGCTGCCAGTCTCCAATTACTGATTTGAAAGAGGAAGGGTGTGTTGAGGGAGCTGTGTGTGTGTGTAAGTAGTGATTCCTCTCCTGCTGACTCAAAGCCCCCTAACCACCCGACCCCCCCCGTCCCACACACACACACACTGATTTCCAGTGTTAATCAGAACTGTTGCGGACTGATTTAGCTAAACAAGAACTTCTGCTGTCACACCACGGGAAGCAAGAGTCATGGAGCAGGAAGTGGGTGTGCTATTTCCTGTGAGATGGAATGCTGCTTGCAAACTGGGAAATGTGTCACCCTTTCCTCTCCATAGGCATACATCCTAAACAAATGCTGTGTCCTCAGGGAACCTGAGACCTTTGCAGTCCTTTCACCCAGTGCCTTTTCTCTATTGGATATTCTGTGGTGGTATTAACAGGCTGCTTACGCTGGGGTTTTTGAGCTGTAGGTCTTACCGTTGTCCAGATGATTTGATTTGATGATTTTCTCAGAATACTCTGATATACTTGAGCATTCAATCTGCAAAATAAACACAGACATGCAGCAGAATGAGCGCCATTGATTATAATATGGTACTGCAGATTTTGTTCATCTGTTGTTGAGACCCATAGTCAAATTAGGTGTCCTCTTTCTGTTAATGCAGGCTTTCACACCACCTCTGTGTGATTTTTAATGTGAAATGCTTCGGTGGTGTTATCATCATATTTTAGCTCTGGTATTTGACTCTGACAAATGTGTGATACATAATTCCTGCTTAATGGAAAACAAGGGTGAAAACTAAAAGGACAGGGCCTTTATTTTGACAACAAGGTTTTTTTGCCTCTTCTTTTCTCGCTCCTTTTTTGTTTGTTTTCCCCAATTTTATTAGTTGTGTGCTTTCCTGTACCACTTTAGTGTGCCTCCATGCAGTACTCTTTGACCAAAATGCACTTAGAGGATAGTGCTAACTGCACAGTTCTGGATATTTGACCTAGCACATGCCCATCATTGGCTACACTATTTTTTTTTAAGAAATAGAGGTTAATGATACTATAGGTGCCATAGAAGAACTTCTTTTGGTTCTGCAAAAACCCATTTGTAGTGGATCGTTCTTTAGAGAATCACTTTTGGAAATGAGATGTCTTGAGTGTGAAGAACCCTTTTCAAAGTTTAAAGAATATCATTATAATATAAAAGGTTCCAGGATGAACCCTTAAAAGCACTTTACATTATGTGGAAATGTAAAAGGTTCTTTACATTCACAGATTATCAAAAATATTTTTTCTCAAAGTTGTTCTTCAGAAAGGTCCTAAAAAGACCCACATGGGATTCATGGCGTGTTCTTAAACTGCAGAAGTGTTCGCTTTGAGGTGTTTGTTTTGTGCTTTTGAGTGTACTGAGAGTCTGTTCTTACCTAAGAGCAAATAAGAAAACAATGGTGAATTTCAGAATCTTCGTGAAAACTGAGTAAGTGGGTTTAAGAATGATTTGCTTCTTAAGAACAGTTGGTGAATGAGGCCCATTGTTCTTTATGGAATCAAAAGTTATTCCTTTATGGCTTCACTCAAAGAACACTTTTTATTTAGAGTGTAACATTAAGGCTGCACAATATATCATTTGCTAATGGTTATCATAGTATTGGCCTTGGCAAATACAGATATCACAGAGGGCTGCGATATGCATTAGAGACTTCTAACCAATTACAAATGCCTTGATGAGATTCTATGAGTGTCTTGATGAACCAAGGCATTGATGTGATCCAACAAACAGGTCAAAACCAAATAATTTTGGTCTTTAACAATGTCACATCGAAGCTTTACAACAGTCTTTTTAATATAATGCACAGCATATTGCAATTGGAGTATAATACTTTGGCCTCATCATACAGCTCTGGCTTGCATCATGCTAAAGTGAAAGACAAAGAGACAGACTGAGCCGTCCTTCTTGTGAAGCCTACTGATGGCTGACATGACTGTGGATCAAATAGGAACAGAATGCAGGTCGCATTTGATTGGCCGTCTGTACCACTTCAGAGCTCCCTTGTTCTGATTCTTTAAAGCGGTGATGACCATCTATAAGGACTTTCTATTATTTTAGGACCCACCCCCATTTGTATATGTCTTCCATTAAGTCATGACCACCACAAAAAAGAGCAGAGGCCTTTTCGGCTCATTACAAACCACAACAATGGCAAAATTGAACTCATTATGATGTGGTACAATCCTTATACTGTGGATATGCTCTCGCTGTCTCTCTCTCTTTCTTTATCCTCTCGTACTCTTCCCCTCTCACTTCCACACTCTTCCCCAACGCATGTGCATGTGCTCTACAAAAGAGTGAAGCAATGTCCTGAAGTCTGCAGATAATGGCAGGCCATTTTTTCAGGCATAATTGCAGGCCATTTTCTAATATAAAGCTTTGGTCTCCCACTGTGCTTTGTGCTGAGTTGAAGTTGTGTTCTCACCCCGTACACATGCTTGGCTCCTGCCTTGGCAGCAAACATGGAGAGGATTCCTGTCCCGCTGCCCACATCCAGAACAATCTTGTCCTTAAATATATGTTTATTGTGGTACATGGAGTTCCTGTAAGTCAGCGTTCTCACCTCGTCCTTCAGCATCTCCTGTTGAGAGAGAAGTGTTTTGAATGTGTTTGCACAAATGTACCCTGACTATGAGAATCTGTGAACACACTCATAACACATTATTATTACATATGAAATTGGAACCCCAATATAAGAACACATAGATTTCATTTATAAGGTCTTGGTACAGTAAGACATATTTTAAACTAAAGCTAATTAAGTCACCAGGGTCTTAGTATAAACCAGTTTTATCACACACTTTTATAACCTACAAATAATAAGCCTTAGTATGTAATGAGCCTGGGATTTTAAGGTTTTAAAACCATTGCATTTCCAAGTGTTCAAAGCAAACTAGTACTAAAAGTAAAATTTTTTTTAGGTTTACTTTTAAAACAAGCTGGGCTTTTGTGTCTTTGGTGCTTGCAACATAATGTGTTATAAACAGTACTTATAATGCATTATGTCAACAACTCAGAATGCATAAACATAGCTGTAAAGTGTACAGCATTTTATACTTATATCACTGTTTGTAATGGCTTATGAATGATTATAATGTGTTATGAATGTTTTAATAGAATGCTTGTACACATGGTATTCATAGAAAGTTAGATTGGGCTTAACTAAAAGGCATTCCAAAGTAAAGGGGGAATAAACATGTAACTATCTAGTGTTGTGTGTGTGTGCCGCTCTTTTTGCTCTTTTATGTTAACGTGTAGATCAGTTACTTTAATATGACCAATTAGTTATAATTTGAACAACTACTGTCTTTATTTAGCCAGCCAAATGAACACATATTAATACAAATGTATGCAAATGAATACAAATGTATACATTTCAGATTAAGATGCTAAGTGCTTAAATCCTCAAGTAATTAACACCTGGTGTTTTCCTTCACTGCGTTTTCACCACTTCATTTCCCACATATGATGTATTCTTGCATATAAATGCATGTGTATAAAGCACTTTAATAACAGTGAAGAACACTGACATAATCACAGTCAGCCTGTACAGCCTACAACCTGAACGAGCCATCTATACCTTTGGCACTGCTTTCAGTCAGATCTGCTGCAGGAGTATGGGGTGATATGTAGGACACAAAGAACAGTATCGTTGCCATTCTTTTTATAGCGACAGGTCTCCATTATAGCCCTGTAGGGATTAACCGATACACATCTCTCTTTCTCTCTCCTTCTCTCTCTCTCCATCTTCCTGCTATTCTCTGTTATCAGGAACAGTCGCTTTATCTGCAGACTGCTGAACCTGACCCACATACTCAAAATGTCCCAGTATCAAACTGCCTCATGGCCAAGGCTTTTTTGTAGGAGTGATGCTTTCTCCAATTGAATGAGCTTCCAGGAGGTTAGGTAACTTGTGTTTTTATTAGATTCTGTGAATACTGGACTACTGCTAATCAAAAACAGCAACTCTATAACCTTATTCTATGAGTATTTGCGGCTGGACAGAGATGAATAAAAATGGTTGAGTGGAGAATCTTATATCATCAGGGTAATTTCATACAAGACCAGGCTGAATCCCTTTAGACCCATTATTTGGTTATCGTTGAGACGTATTCTTCAGCAAGT
Source organism: Pygocentrus nattereri (assembly GCF_015220715.1). Classification (NCBI taxonomy): domain Eukaryota; kingdom Metazoa; phylum Chordata; class Actinopteri; order Characiformes; family Serrasalmidae; genus Pygocentrus; species Pygocentrus nattereri. Next base: position 46,933,819 of record NC_051211.1, read on the forward strand.
ACTATGATTATTCAGTACTTACTATAAAACTGACCAGAACTGAAGGATAAGCCCACATATGGGTCCTTAAAGTTTAAAAGGTTAGTCTACGTGGAGAAAAACAGCTCTTTTTGTTTAGTAAGTTGCCTTCTGCCCAGTAAGCACTGGGATAGGCACCAGTACACCCCCCACCTCCCCACCCCAGTGCAACCCAGGAGGATAAGCAATTTAGATAATGGGTGAGAAAGTGTTAAGTTAGTGCGTATTAGCTTATACAGTACATACAGTATACACTTAGAAATAAAGGTGTTATGCAGGTATGTACGTTTTTCATTCATCAAAGTACAAACAATGTAAATTGACCTGTAAAGGTACAACGGTGGTGTTAAGGTCCAGTTGTATACCTTAAATGAATTTTTTTGCAGGTGAAAAGCACATATTTGTACCTTTGCATAACCTAATGATTTAAAATAGAGCAGTAAAATAAAAGGCTGGAGATAAGATGTAGTGTGTAGAGTCAGTACAGCTTAGAAAATATCATTTCAGTAGATTATGGTACAGTTACGTTCCCTGACTAAAGGTACTGAGATGTACATTTGAGGGCACCCTGCCAGTGACAAGAGAGGTCCTGCCCTAGTGACAGTTTAATACCTTTATTTCTAACAGTGTATATGGGTTTATTTGTGGACTCTAACACAAATCGCACTGCAGATGAATTGCTTCTGAAGATACCTCTCCATGCTCTGCCCACAGATCCATTCTTCCATAAATGCTTTACAAAACATTTGCTAAAATCTCATTCAACCTAACAAGAAATGGTAGTGCACAATTTTTTGGCCAAAATACATATCCTGTTCATACTGGGTCGTTATTTGTTCATTTAGAGCCCCTACAAAAGCTGTCCAGTTTAGAAGGTTTTCCAAACTAGACTGTGTTGTCGTAGCTACTCAAAGATGGCAGGATATAAATGACAACTGCATGGAATTTGGCACCATGTTAAAACAACACCCTACACACTGAAACCTTTGAAATGCATACAAAATTTAAAGCATGTAATTATTACTCACTCTAAATGTAGGTATTTTACCAACTTGTGTACTATAGTTCTCCACTGGACTGAATGGGATTTTTGTCAACATTATGTAAATCTTGCCTAACCTCACAACAATTACTATGAAAGAATGCTTTTGGGGGCTATTATTGGTCAATTAAGTGATCAAGTGTGTCAGTTATGTTAAGAACCCTTTTAGAACGCCATGCTTCTTTCTTTCATTCATTCCAAAACCAAGTGTAAAACTGATCTCAGATCAGACTATTCAACCCTTTGCTAATACCATATGAACCCACCCAACCCTGCCAGCATACCTCATGAATGCCAAAGTGGGCGTAGGAGTCGAAGTAGTAGTCCCGTGATGTCATCTCCTCTGGGTTGAGGAGCTTGGCCATCTTGCCCCGTCCGGGACAGGCAGACAGTGCCGAGACGTGTGGCGTGTGAGGGGGGCGAGGGACATGATGGACCGAGGGCACAGGCTTGGGCATGGTGGATGACTGCAGGGACTGGGACGAGGGGGCGGGATTACTGACTGTGCGCTGCTGCTGTTGCTGCTGAAGCTGCTGCTTCTGCTGCTGTCGGCAAAAAGAGGTGAAACACAAACGTTAACATACATTTAAATAATTTGTAGACCGTTCATTTGGCCTTGACCTCAGCTGCCAAAACCTGTATGCTCTTTAAATGCCTAAAGGGTTTTTGGAATGATGACACAGAAGAACTACATTCGGTTCCCTAAACAAGCCCTTAGAGGAAATGTGAGTCAGTTTTAAAAGTTTTAACCTCCACATTATGCCACGGTTCTAGATGAATCCAAATTTCTAGAACTTTATTTTGAATGTAGTGACTTTAAGCCACAGTGGGTTGAACAGTGCAGGTCTAAAGTTTCAATAAATACAGTGTAAAATGTTTGCATGATACTAAAAGATACCATGATATGATACTTGGTAGAATACTATTAACCAGCATCCAGCAAAGTTTGAATAAAATATGAATCAAATATAATATAACATCACTTAAAAAAGCTTAGCAGTCCTTTCTGAGAACTGACCGGGTGTTGTTGTCATGCACTGTTAGAAATAAAGGTTCTGTGCAGGTACATTTATCGTTCATCAAGGTACAAACAATGTACATGTGCCTTCAAAGGTACAACAGTGGTTTTAAGGACCAGTTGTGTATCTTAAAAGGGTTTTTCCAGGTGAAAAGTATGTATTTGTACCTTTGCTTGACATATTGTTTTAAAACAGAGCAATAAAATAAAAAGCCTGGAGATGAGATAAGGGGTGTGAAACCAGTACAACTTAGAAAACTGTGGTACAACTGTGTTCCCTGACTGAAGGTACTGAGATGTACCCTTGAGGGGACCACCCCAGTGACGGTTTAGAACCTTTATTTCTGAGAGCATACTTGTAAGGACGCTTCCGCTGGGTCATTAGCTTTTTCAGTACATTTCTCAGACTTGAACAGATAGAATGAGACCATAGAAGACTGTAGTTTTGTTAAAGCAACAGTCTTATGATTGGTGTGAGTACTGTTTACTGTTATAAGTGCTGCCCAAAAGTAGGACCACGCAGTTTACACTGAGAGCAGAGAATGCTGGCAAAATATATCAGCCATATATGACTGATACATTTGTGGCTCATGTATTGTAAGTAAGTACTGGGCCAAATCGTGCCCACGAGAAAAAGATTAACCTAATTAGATCGAAAGCACACACATATTTAGTTTCTCTGGAGCCTTAAAAACAGTGATATTCCTTGGGTTCTTTAGTAACGGCGATGATTATTTATACAACCTTGTTTAACAAATTGAGTGCCTAAATGAACGCATGCATGGTTAATTTGTTCTTCTCTACACGGTTAAAAAAATCTGGTTCCTCAAGCGTTCTTTAGTAAAAGCAACAGTTATCTTTAATGTTCGGTGTATTTATGGCTCAGGTATAAATATTTGGCCAAATGGTGCCCACAAGAACAAGGTTAACCTAATTAGAAAAAAAAATCACACAGATTTAGGTTCCCTGGAGCCTTAAAAACAATCCTTTTCAAGGGTTCTTTGGTGAAGGTGATGCTTATATACATAACCCTGTAAAAGAAAAGAGTGCATGAATAGATTCTGGCATAGTTAAACTGTTCTACGCTTTTAAACGGTTCTACAAGGGGATCTTTGATAAAGGCAACCATGAGTTCTAAATAGAATGCATGCTTAAATAATGCTTTGCCTTGTGGAACGGTTCTTCAGATTGATGAAGAATGTATGTGAATAATCCTACATAGCACCTTCCTGCAAATGGCTCCTAATAGTACAATCTGAAGAACCATTTCACCATGCAAAGAACCATTTTAGCATGCAAATGTGTCTATATAGAACACCTGGTTCAGAATAGAACAGCTGCCTTTACCAAAGAACCCTTAAAGAAGCATTTCAAGTGTGCGTTGTGTTGTGTATTGAAAAACCTTACAATGGTTCTGTGTAGCAGCAGAAAGGGGTTACACTTAGAACCTTTTTGGTGCTGTACAGAACCTAAGAGGTCCCCAGTGGCTGCTGGTTTATTATTGCATCAAATACCGGTCGGATGAGCCGGACTGATCTCCGACTCCGCCACTGCAGCACCACGGACAGCGCTCGTGGACCGGGCTCTCGTCGCTGTGTGGGACCGGCTCTCGCGGGCACGAGAGGGCAAAGCAATCGTGGAGTTGCGCTGAAACGGGCAGGCTGTGGTCTCACAGCAGCGGTCCAGTGTCCTTAATGACCGCAGTGTCTCCGCTGTGCTGATCAGCGTGACGTTCGCGGATACTGGTGCGGAGGATCTGCTCTGTTAGCGAACCAGCATCCAGTCTACCGCTCGGCGATCGGCTGTCTCCTCGCAGCAGCGCTAGCCTACAGAGGACACCGCGCGGATTTGGAGGACTCGGGGCGAATTCAGCGCCAAAGCGCTGCAAAAACAAGCGCACCGTCAGCGGGTGATGCTCAGTCATGGTAGATGCACTCTTATCGGCTCATCAGACGCGGCGGGAGCAGCTCAGGTGTTATGAAATGCGTTATAAAACGGGTCTTTAACTCACCTCCGATCCCTCAGCCTCCGCCATCTTCCTCCGCAGGAGCAGGCAGCGGGATGAGTGCCTCAATCCCATACGAGCCCGCGGCGCTCAGATTAACTCGATGAGGGCAAAAGCGTCCCAGGAATCTGGGAATAGGGCTAAATATCTCCTCGCACAACTTTGGGGCGCATCAAAGTACTTTAAGCATCACAGACGCCCTTCAGTTCGGCGAAGCTCGGACTAAACATCAATATTTCAATCAAAAGAAGACGCCAAACTGGTTTGTCAGAGGCACTTTTGTCATGACCAAGTCAGCTCACCGCGAGGGAAAGCGACAGGAGAGTCCTGCAGTCCATCGCGCACGAAGAAAAAGTTCCTAGAAAGCTCCCAGGCGAGGTCCCACAAAGCGCCGCTTGGGTACCAGTTGAGCCAAAAGTGCTCAGCATGGCCAGCGCCGCGGCATCTTCCCAGCACTGCTGAGGAACCCCGCTCCACCTTCAGTCCGCCAGAGAGGGTCCCGCGGGCTCCACGACTGATCCCCGCAAACACGCCGCGTCTTCGTCGCGCCCGCTCATTTCAGCCGCAACTTCGCGTGGACAGAGCAACTTTCTTCCCCCTGGAGTTGAAGCGCCTGAATCAGCGCCTCCTCCTCCGCGCGCGCTGCACCTCCACCTTCCCACACAACCGCACGCGGAGCACGGAGGCGCACGCAGCCTCCAAGCTCAGTTCAATGGAGCTGCGAGGTTTTATCCCCACGAGCCTGTAGGACAGCAGAGTTACGTGTGCGTGGTGACCTGCGTGGCACTGACTGAGAGAGTGAAGACGACTGCGTTAAGAAATCTTCATTTATGTCATTTTTAATTGGAAAAAGTGCTGCTGGCAAGCGTTTCACTCCTTACTATTCATGCAAGAGTCCGTATTTAGGCTGTAGCACACTCGGTTCTTCAAGGTTTCTTTAGTAATGGCAGTGATTCTTCTTAGTATCATGGGTTCTGTATAGAAACATTTCATTCTTAGTTGGTTCTTTGCATGGCGATGGTTCTTCACACTGATGCAGAATGTGTTGTACCTGGTTCTGTATAATAGTTCAAGCTTGTAAGAATAAAAGAACCCTTTTTGGTGCTAGAGCCAATTTTGAGAAAAGTTCTATAACCATATGCAACACATTCTCTTTCCTTTACAAAAGAACCCTTGATATATATATCATACTGTCACTGCTGTTGGAACACACACACACACACACACACACACATATATATATACACTGTATATCATTTAGGCTTTCTTTGAGTACTATTTCGCCTTATAGCACCCTTTATGTATCATTCTGCCATGAATGGATTTACAAAATACATATATTTTGGACAATTAATGTCATAAAATAATATCCACAGTGTGTTTCTACGCATTTTAAATAATCAATGAGGTCCGGCCTAAAGCTCTTTAAATGCTGCACTCATGGGAGGCGGGGGGATGGGGTAGAATGAGACAACTTTAAGAGGCATTACACCCATCAGACATCTGGTTCCTATCACCACCACTGTCAACATTTTTGAATTGCATTTGATTTTGCATTTCTCTGGGATGGAATTTCATATGAAAACACTCCAAATGACTTTGTTTACGTCTTAAAGATGAAATTTAGAAAAATGAAATTTTGAAATTTTGAAAAAGGAAAAACTGGTGGAACTCCCCTTCAACCAGCAGGTAGTGCAGTGAACCCTTTCTGTGCTTTCACCTCAGAGTCCAGTGTGAAACAGTGTCTGTGTGATCGTGTGGTTCTGCTGCTTCGGTGGGAATCAGCTCCAGTCTGCACCATTTTTAGCACTGCGTGTACACACAGAGCTGCAGGGTCTGAGTTTAGAGCTACGACCCCCGCACTGGTACAGTGGGCCGCCCACTCTGCTTGTGTAATCCCTGGAGCTGATGTGGGAAGACACAAACACACACCGTATTTTGTATTTCTAACTTTGTGGGGTATCCGCATTGCCCTCTGTAACTAAATTATGCTGTGCCTACACAACTCTAAATCCGTCTCTACCATTCTACCTCATTTATTAAAAAAAAAGAAGCCAAAAAGGTTAATTGAGCGACTCCACAGAAGACAGTTTGACCTCTTAGCATGAGGAACCTTTTCACATAACGTAAAGGGTCTTTGTCAATTTAGAGGTTTTTCCTAGAACTTTTACATTGTGTGAGGTTCTTTTCATTTAGAAATGGTTCTTCACACTCACACATCTCATTTGTGTGGTTGTATTCGAAGAACCATCCATTGAAAGGTTCTTTAAGGAACCAAAAGTGGTTCTTCTGTGGCATTGTGCAAAGAATCTTTGTGTTGGATCTTGTGCTGGAAATTTTAGCAGGACTGCAAACTTTTCTTGTTTTCCACCTGTGGGCTCCTTGATGTTTCTTGCATTGCACATATGGTTCTTTACATGATGTGCAGGTAGGCCTGTCAGTTATTCCAGAATTGATAGCAGTTATTTGAGCCGTTAACGTTTACAATCATGAACGTAAGATGAGCACAATTTGCATTCCCAATTTGCATGTCAATAAAAAAGCAGACAGTGCCGTGTCATGGGCCTTACGAATAAAACAAAAATTGTAGCCGGCAGTTAGACGGCAGTTGTGAGTAAGAAGCTACCAAGTTCTGGCAGCTAGGAAGAAAGACAGCTAATCAGCCAACTGAGTCACTTTAGGCTTGTGCTTTAATAGTTGCATACAATATAAGAAAAACAAAGGGGTAATCACAATTATTTCTATGGCAATTAATTGTCAGCTTAACCCCTTTTGGCAGTTTCGTAAGAGTATGGTACCCACAGATGCCTAAATACAAAGCCACACATACACATGGCATCATAAAAAGCTTGAATTAGTTTAGTGCTGGCTGTGTGTTCAGATGTTGCAACAAACTTTATAACTGAAGTGAACAGCCAACTTAGTTTTTAATGAATTAACCTCTTAAAACTTCAAACTTTTTTTCATGTTATTCTCATAGTTACTGAATAATAAACCGAGGGTTGGAGTGGTTTAAAACAATGGACTGGCAAAGCTTTAGAACCAGAGCTACATGGCTAACATTGCTAACAAACGCTAGAACTGAATAGTCACCCAAATAACCCAAATTTCTGTAAAAATGCATCCCCAAAACTTTTCTCAACCCACTTAAACCACATTCAGGTCCTAATTAAGGTGGTGCAGGTTGGTTCATGTGCTTCAGGACACAGAATGACTTACTTAAGCAGTAGCAGTGCTGATCTAGATTCAGTATTTCTGACACTGATCATAAACATGGAGGAATCTGATCTGAGAATACCATCATTGGTGCTTTTTTGGTGCAAATTACTGCTTGTAGTTTGATTTTTGTTTATTTTTTGGATATGGACTGGGCTCTAAACCACATCAACAAGTCTGAACCACCTTAATGGAGACCTGTATGTGGTTGGAGAAGACTTTGAGAAAAGTTTTGGTGTTTTCACTGAAACAATGTGAGCTATTTGGGTGACTATTGAGCTCTACCATTTGTTAGCAACATTAGCCTTTTCATTCCAGTTCTAAGCTGAAGAAGCAAAACCTGGCCTCCATACATTTGCTGGCTGATCGACTACATCTGGGCTAAAAGTGCGCTAGTTTGATTTTTCGCTGAACTTTTCCTTGAACTCATGATATACCTCACTGTGATTAATCACTTTTATATTAGTACGTTAGTATTGCTCTGGGTTTTAGGGAGTCTTAAAGCAGCTCAGAGTCTGCTGGTGAGAGGATTTCCTCTGCATGTCCTGTCCAAGAACTACAGTGAAGGACTGCCGCCCACACACGTCGTGTAACACCATGCATAGAGTAACACGTTCACACACCAACACCAAGTGACAGGCTGACAAGCACACATGCTTTTGTAAAATGTCCAAGGGTATGTTTTATTCATTTGATCGGCGTCTGTGTGTAACCTATGAGAGGACGTGGGCGGCGTGTCCTATTATTCCCCGAATTCAAGCATTTCATGCTGGCGTGATGTAGTTTTGTCAGAGGTGGGCAGAGTGGCCTAGAGCAATTCTTAAATAAAAGTATTATTACTTCAATGAAGTAATGACTCAAGCATAAATAAAAAGCAACCTGAGTAGGAGTGGAGAAGTATGAGGCCAAAAGACCCGAGTCCCCTTAGAACTGAAACATTTACTGCTTTGAATGACAAACCCTGCTTTGATTGGTCAAGGTTAGTTATGTACGTGCTTTACACTTGAAAAGAGCGGACTGAAGGTGCCTTTCTCTACTGATTTAAGTCATCAACGTTTTTGCAAGGATCATACACCTCACTACACTGGCACTTGTAAGCTCTGAGGCATTACAGCCCACAGCCCGAGGCTAGCAGTGTATAACCACTGGTATGTGCCTGAGTCAGTTAATTTGTTTTGTCCTTTCCATGGCTCTTTTTGACCTTGTCTACTGGACCGTCCCCTCAAAACACACACTACCCCCATCCCCCCCCATGAGAGCGGCATTTAAAGAGCTTTAGGCCGGAGCACAAAATAGCATAGTGATAAACTAACGAGGAGCAGGGAGGGAAGGCCAAACAGAACTAAGCCAGAATCACAATGAGGGATAAAAAAAAAATATCCATTTAACAGACTTGGTGTATTTTGAGATATCCGTGCTGTCGCCCCCTGTTCAGTTATCTGATCCAGTTAATTAGTTGATTTTTCACCCCTTTTGTTGCTTTGTTTGTTTACTACCAAGTCACGTCCCACGCTGGATGACTTTCAATCTCCGTTCCACTGTGGTTTGCAAATGATTTTCAAATTGAACACCCCAGCTGGTGGTTTTGGAACATATTCTCTCATCGAACACATTTCCGTGTCCTGATCTGCCTGTTCTAGTGCCTGTGAAAAGCAATATCATAATATCCTAATAAACCCAACTCCGAAATGAGCTTTAGTTTGTATTTCTTCTGAGACAACGTCGCAAACTCCATTAAGCATCTCATCCGAACCTGCATGTCTATCAGTGATGACATGTCTCGCATTAACTGCCGTTAGGGCTGTCTCAGTAGACTCCTTCCACTGGTTCGGAAATGACAGATGACATCCTCTTCCCTAATACCATTCCAGGCTGAGAGATCATGTTGGAGGCAGGTGTCCGACGCCCATGGCAGTGCATCTTCTCCTAATGGAGTTTTGACTTTATTGGGTTACAGGGAAACAGGCTGAAAGGACAGAGGAGAGGACAAACCCAGGCTTTTTCTCTGGCTTCATCTCTTTCTCTCTGAGCTGTTATGCTGGTTGGGTGCTGTGTGGCATTGCTAGCAATCAATATCATCCCTTTTTTTCTTTAAAACAATATTTTTAGTTTGCAGTAACAACATTAATGAAGCCATGCTTGTGAACTGAGAACTGGTACGTTATGCTAAAAGAACACCTTGCAAACCAGACACGGCTTGTTTCATTCTGCTCCTCTTTAAATTACACCAAAGGGACCCCTACACTCCTACACTGTATTAAAACCCTCTGCTGCACAGATTTGGAGAGCAATGTTTAACAAAATGTTTTATTCACTTTTTCTTGCATAAAATAGGCCTGATAACTAACATTAAAAACTATTTTAATAAATAATACATGCAGGGGTCATTTTGGGGTACGTTGCCTTGAGTTAACATTATGCAACAAAGGAAAGGAATGATACAGAACTTTATATAGGAAAATGTGTTTTTAAAATATAAATATTTGGAACAAAACTGACTTGAGTCACTGACTAAATACTATAAAAGCTAAGAAAAAACAGAGAATAGCTTTTTAAAACAACAATTTTACACAATGAAACCTTTTCGAATTCTTGGACACCAAGCAGTCATTTAAAAACACAAAAGTAACACCAAAAGTCAAGTAATGCAAATGTCATTCACTTTCTAAACCAAACTAATGATAAACTATGTTACATACTGAGAGCTACATGACATAACTGACCTAAAATTGCATATTCAAATATGTTAAATAGTTGAAAAAAAGTTGTTTTCTAAATAAAAAAATAATTCTAAATTAAAAGTTAAAACAATAACTGCAGTGTTCTTTGTTGTGGCTGCGTAAGTGGCACCTCACTTGATACTGGCTGAATACATCCAGTTGTCACTCAATGATGCTTCAACATTTCTTATAATATAAAAACTGTTTATATGACACTGAAAATTGCAAATACTGAATAAATGTGTGAATGTATAGACATGTAAACTTTGCACTTGTACCGATGTGAATCGTATTTTTGGAAGCATGAAAAATGAATAGGAATATTTGCTTTTCTGAGAGTGATTAGCTGGTGCAGTAAAGTATATCATTCACCAGCTACACCGAGCTAAAACCAGCTCCAAAAGCACCCAACCCGGAGAAATTGTGATCACAGACAAACCTTTTTGGTTTATCCAACTCTTCCTTTCATTATTAATCATTTAATCATCATTAAATATGTATCACGCTATTGTAAAATGTGGAAAATGGGTTTGTTACTCTGAGGCAACATCATGCAATCCAAGAATAAACATTAACCAGGCAAAAACCACATTTATAGAATGAGAACTTACTGTTCAGTAAGCTATGCATTTTGAACTCTTTCTTCAAAACAATTTAAAGCATCCAGCTAATGACATGCATTGCAGTTAACTGTCAGGTCACCGTGTGTTTTCTAGTATACCAGTATTGACAAAATATCACTCAGCATTAGTGGAAGCACATACTTTTCTGTGATGTGCTTTTTGAGGACTCTTTTCACAGCCGCCCCACATTACCTCATTTTGAATAATACGTGCCAGTTGCTCTTTTAATTTACTTCAGTTTTAGGCTGCCTTCTGGCCACGCACCTCTCTTTGTCCCAGTTATACTGAATGCAGAGGGAGGTAACGTGGAATCGGCTTAAGCTGACCAGGGTCACCTCTGCAAAGCAGAGGCTCCACTTTAATTAGCCTCACCTTAAGAGAGTGCGCGGCTGGACGCTACGTGCTCAGTGTGATATAAATAAATAAAACCCTTTGCAGCTATTGACAGGCATAAATAAGAGCCGAACAGGCCTGTCTAATCAACACGGCCCTTCCTCGCTGGTAAAAATACCAAATTAACCTCAGCCATGAGGGTCAGACAAGCCCTAGCACTTCATCAGCAGATGCTGTACTTTGCATAATGGAAAGGACATTTTATGATAAATCCCCCTCTTGCTTCACCACCACTTGATCAGGGTGTGTGATTGAGGTTCTTCTTGGGCCACCTTATAATGTCACCTCGTGGATTTGCATAACCACAGCAAATTGCTTATGTGCACAGTGAGAGCTTGGTTTATTCAACCAATGGTCGAATGTTGGTTGTACAGCATTGATTGAGTGTTTCAGAATGCCGGTTTGTTTACAGCATTATGTCCATGGTACATAGCCATAGGGCAAATATTCTCTCTTTAATTAAGTAATAATGTAGAAGTAGCTATTAGAAACCTGAGAAATGAGCTCTCTATAGAATTGCAATGGAACTTTGCACTCCCATCACCTATCAGCATAGGAACTGATTTTTTTAGATGCTGTTTTTCTCTTTGGGGAATTCTTAAAATGCTTAAGCTAGAAAGTAAAAGGTGATAAGGTGATAAAGGAGTGATAATAACGTAGTACATGCGTTCCATCACACTTGTACTTCAGTATATAGAAATGAGTATATGGAACTATTTATGCCTGGTTCTGTCCAATGTATCCTACAAGACATCTAAAGAGTGCATTTTAGGTCGCTGTCTGAACAAAACCTTGTATTTATTTATTTATTTTTCATAATTTGAAAATGGCAGTTGCAATTTACTCATTTACTCTGTAAATCTTATGAAAAACAAAAATGACTACATTTGGTTACCCTAACCCATATTGAAAGTTTACTTTTTTCTCCTGGAAACTTTCTTTTTAGACATATGAGCTTTTATATTTTATATATTATATATTTATATATATATTATAGTGTATTCACAACTATTTTATGCAATCAACTTTCTGTGAGGAAGCTTGTAGAGACCTTTAACGCAGACCTCTGGTCCCTGTAAACAATTCAGACTGGGAAAGTTTCTCTAGAACAGAGCATTTCACATCAAAACACTGAAAAAAATGTTTACATCTTAACCATTTATGCAGAAATTTGGAAAAATCGGTGGAATTCCCCTTTAAATGACTTCAACCAGCACTGATGCGCTCAGTTCAATATTTACCCAGCGCTGGGTTGCCAAATAGCCCAAGCTGGATTGTTTTCAGGCCAGCATTTTTAAAGTGAATCGTTGTGAGGCAGCAAGAAGTAGGGAAGGAGTTGGTGATTAGTTTGCAGAGCAGTGTCAGTGGGAGGAGCAGTCTGCGCCTTCTCCTCCTCCTCCTCCTCCTCCTCTCCAGCCGCAGTGACCCTGCGCTCCTCCTCTGCTGGACAGGGCGGCCGCTGCTGGAGCAACAAGCAGGCGGGACTCACTCACACACACTGGGGGACCCACTCAGTGAGCGACGAGCTAATCCCTGACAGCGAGCTGCTTCTGGGTGAGTGTTGTTTTTTCCCTTCTCTGGCCTCCGTCGCTGAAGTAGCGATGTTGTGATGTTACTTTCTTGCACTTTCCTCACTCGCTGCAGCAGCTACGGGCAGGTGCACTGGAGAAAAGCAGAGCTGAAGACTCCTCACTGTCTCTGCCTTCACCTCCCTGGCGCTGTTGTCTCAGGGGAGGAAAGTTCAGCTAGCGTTTATCGAGCTATCTGATCTAATCTCGATAAAAACAGCACTAAGTTCGACGAAAAGTGCTTGAACCCACGCGGGTGTGCTCTGGTTCACCGAGTGGCTGTGCAGCGCGCTCGTCTGTGGATGTGACAGACATCTTGGCGATCAGGTGGTGGTGGTTGCGGCTGTTTTTCCGTCGCATGGCCGAGGAAGGAGCAGTCCGTGGGATTTTAGAATCCACATCACCCAGCTCGGAGTGAAAGGAGGGTTTTCCGTTCACTCCACTGCAGCTCAGCATGGGCTGCCAAACCAAAGGCCTGCATCATGGACATAGCAAGGCCAGTTTAAAGAAAGCTTTAGAACCCCCACCTCAAATGTTATTAAGCCCCTCTCCCAAATATGTGTACATTATTAGTTTAAATAGTTTATTCTCCTTCTCTATCTGCTGTGATAGCAGGGTGCGCCCTGGGGGAGGCGCTGCTGCTGCTGTGCTAGCAGAGATTTACTAAAGCAACTTGAGAAGTGGAAGCCCTGCTCGACCAATCGCATCAAACCTCCTAAGTTGTAAGTCAGTCATATCAGGCCTAGTCAGTTGTAAGCCATTCATATCAGAGCTGGGCGGGGGTCTTTAGTTTTAATGGCACTACAAAGTAAGATTAAGAGACCCTTATTAGTCCCACAACAGGGAAGTTTTACCTCTGCATTTAACCCATCTGTGAAGTGAAACACCACATATGCTCTAGTGAACACACACACACTAGGGGACAGTGAGCACACAGGTGTCTTGCTCAAGGACACCTCAGTCATGTGCTGTCGGGTCTGGGGATCGAACCAGTGACCTTCCAGTCACGAGGCTGGTTCCCTAACCTCCAGCGCATGACTGCTCCTATCGTAATGTCGAACATCCTGTATAATCCTGCTAACTTTAGTCAACTGAAGCCAGGAATTTAGTAAAAAGCTCACTTAAAATAAGAAATATATAATAAACAGAGCGAAATAGTAATTACAAGAATGAATTCTATAGAATGAATTATAGTGAGTATAGCAGTCGGCTGTTGGCTTTTACCTCAGCTGCTTGTTAGCTAGATAACCAGGCTTATGTGAGGCAAAGAAAATGGCTTTGGATAACGCTCACTAAGCTAGCTAGCTGACAAGCCATAATAAAAGTAGTGTTATTGACCGCTCTTTATAGTCTCTGTGTTTGTACTTTATTCAGTTGTTGGAAACAGTGACACAATTATTATCATATATTGTCATTTACAGTGGGTTAACCCCTTAAAATTCCAGGCTTATTACATACTAGGGTTTGCTGAGTTATTCTTAGTTTTATAGTGTGTAGGGCCAGTGGGCCCTGGTCATTTAAGGAGTTAATGTCAGTGAAAAGGTTGAACATATAGGTGGAAATTAAGAGGCAGCTCAGTTGAAAGCCAGTCAGGTGAGAAGATCTTTTACCAGTTAAAACAAAGCTTTCAGTTAAAATTAATACTAAATGTCGTTAGTGGACCTCGGGGAGAAAAATACAAAAATAATAATAATTGAACTCAACTGAGCAAATATAATATTTATCACTATGAACATGAACTTCTGTCAGCTTATTAAACATGGCTGCAGAGCAAAATCACACTCGTTCTGATGACACCAACTGAGGCTGAACTGATCTGGAATCTGTGTGTTCCATGAACCTCTAGTGATGCCCCTGGCCTGGATTAGCCAACAACACTTCTGCTGTCAACTCCTCCATCATTCAGAGGCTGCTTGTCAAATTCCTCTTATTTCTGACCTGAGAAAAACAGTCTACTCATTTACCTGCTTACTGACCCTCTCTCTTCCTCCAGACCTTTATTCGCATTGGCTTCAACACAAAAGCAAACGCTGCAAAGAAACAGAGTTTCCTGTGTTTGTGTTCAGCGTTAGTAGCTCAAAGTTTCTGGTGTCTCTCTCAGAGGAATATCAATAGCACTTAATGGCACCTTGCTCAGCATAGGCATGCATTCTAAATGAATATTGATTATTTATGAATTAATCATACTTTCAGGCTGAGTGTTGTTGTTAGATGTCTCGACCATCATCACTGCAACAAAACCATGTAAAAGTAAAAAGTATGACAGAAAAGTTGCTAAACGTTTAAAGAAAACTGTTAAAGGGCCCATATTCCACATTTTTCTATGTTTTATTTTTCTCCCTGATGTCCACTAATGACATTTCTGTGGTTTTATGTACTAAAACTAGTTAATAAGACTATTTTACAACCTCTGTTTAACACTCAGCAAACTGTAGGAACTAAAGTTTATTGGTCTCAGATGACAGTCTTTCTTCTGACAACCACCCTCAAAAATCTTGTGGTGTTTGATTGTAGATTGAAAGACATTGTGACCCCAAGACATATTACTAATGTCTGCAGACCTAATTATTGTTCTTTGTCCCCTTGAACGAACCTTCCTGTGTGTTCCGACCAACCACTGTGTGTGGGGTCTGTATGGACATGCATCCTCTTCCTAGCAGATTCTTAATAGCTCCAGTTGTTTTAAACTGGAAACAGTGAAACAAAGTTGTGTCCAACCAATAAAGTGTTGTTAATCACTCAGGTCAACTTTTTAACATCTAATATGAAAGCAAATGTACTTCATTTAGATTTCACTCTTAAGAATTGCTAAGGGTGCCAACTATTGTGGCACGCATAGATTTAAGAAAAATATTTTCCTTGACAAGATTTAGTATTTTCAATCATAATTATTTTCAGTCATTATACTGATATTATACTATATAAAATGAAAGCACAGCAAACACTTGTGCTGTCATCTTCATATAAAAGCTACATTTTTGAAAGTTTTTGCAATGAACGATCAAAAGGACAAATAATTAAGAATATATTTTACAGCTCATTTTGCTCATGCTTACCAAGGTGCAAATGTTTATGGAGGGCACTGTAAAAATAAACAAATAAAATATGCCATTAACTCTTGCACAGGCTGCATTTTATATTTTTTCCTCTAATATTTTAAATTCAGTGAATCAACAGTAATTGTGACTGATTTGTGTGATGTCACAAAGCCAATGAATTCTTAATAAGCTGTTTGTACCACTAATGTTCAGTGTCTGGAGCCTGGAGTGAACTGAATTATGCTTTGAAATTTTAACAGTGTTTACTTTTTACATTAAACTCTTATTTTTATTTTATTTGGTTATTTCAAAAACGTGAGCAACCTTTGTTTTCTGCTATACAAGCCTGTTATATTAGCATCCTTCTGTGAAGGCGATTGCAGTGAAGTCTTCAAAATTGCAATTTTTTTATCTTTTGTGCACGGTAATTTATCTTTTTAAATTATATATACACAAAAAAAAGTAAGTACACCCCTTACATTTCTGCAAATATTTTTTAAATATCTTTTCATGGGACAACACTATAGAAATGAAACCTGGATATAACTTAAAGTAGTCAGTGTACAGCTTGTATAGCAGTACAGATTTACTGTCCTCTGAAAATAACACACAGCCATTAATGTCTAAATAGCTGGCAACACAAATGAGTCCACCTCACAGTGAACATGTCCAAATTGTGCTAAAAGTGTCAATATAATGTGTGACCACCATTATTATTGAGCACTGCCTGAACCCTCTTGGGCATGGAATTCACCAGAGCTGCACAGTTGCTACTGGAATCCTCTTCCACTCCTCCGTGATGACATCACAGAGCTGGTGGATGTTAGACACCTTGTGCTCCTCCTCCTTCCGCTTGAGGATGCCCCACAGGTGCTCAGTTGGGTTTAGGTTTGGAGACATACTTGGCCAGTCCATCACCTTTACCTTCAGCTAGGCAGTTGTCATCTTGGAGGTGTATTTGGGGTCATTTTTGTGTTGGAAAGCTGCCATAAAGCACAGTTTCTGAAGGGAGGGGATCATACTCTGCTTCAGAATGTCACAGTACATGTTGGAATTCATGTTTCCCTCAATAAACCGCATCTCCCCAGTGCCAGCAGCACTCATGCAGCTCCAGACCATGATGCTACCACCACCATGCTTGACTGTAGTCAAGAGACATTTGTCTTGGTACTCCTCACAAGGGAGTGCCACACATGCTGGACACCATCTGAGCCAAACAAGTTTATCATGGTCTCGTCACAGGACATGGTTCCAGTAATCCATGTTCTTGGACTGCTTGTCTTTGGCAAACTGTTTGCAGGTTTTCTTTTGTGTCAGCTTCAGAAGAGGCTTCCTTCTGGGACGATGCCCATGCAGGCCGAGTTGATGCATTGTGCAATGTATGGTCTGAGCACTGACAGGCTGACTTCCCACTTCTTCAACCTGTGCAGCAAAACTGGCAGCACTCATGCATCTATTTTTTGAAGGGAACCTCTGGACATGACACTGAACACATGGACTCAACTTCTTTGGTCGACCTTGACGAGGCCTGTTCAGAGTGGAACCTGTCCTGGAAAACCGTTGGGCACCATGCTATAGCTCAGTTTCAGGGTGTTAGCAATCTTCTTATAGCCTAGGCCATCTTTGTGGAGAGCAACAATTCTATTTCTCACACCCTCAGAGAGTTCTTTGCCATGAGGTGCCATATCGAATATCCAATGGCCAGTATGAGCGAATTGTACCAAAAACACCAAATTTAAAAGCCCTGCTAACCATTCACACTGGAAACCTCTAATGACACCAGGGATGGACAACAACACAACTGGGCACAATCTGGCCATGTTCACTGTGAGGTGTACTCACTTGTGTTACCAGCTGTTTAGACATTAATGGCTGGTAAATATTTGCAGAAATGTGAGGGGTATACTCACTTTTGTGAGATTCTGTATAAATATATATCTCAAAGGTAGGTCCCCAAACATGACACCCAATAGCTATTTAGTGCATCTTTTAAAATACAGAAGATCATTTACAATTCACAGCACTTTGGCTGCAAAAAGGATATTTTTACACTGTACAGAAAATCTATATAGTTGTTGTTCAGAACATGGAACTCTCTTGGGGGAGCACTCTACCTGATTACTTCGGAGAGGCTTTCTCTACTGTTCAATAACAATCTGCAAGTGGATCATCCATTTACTCTCAGCACAACATGTAAACATAGATTATATCTGCAGAATATGAATGTGCTTTCTGCAATAAGAACGCCCCGGTGTGCTTCTGCATGAGCCGTAATGGAGCATAATGCTTTATTTAAAGCTACTGAAGATGTCAGTCAGCATCATAGTGACCTGCAGCCATCTGTCTTGCCTCAAATTTGAAAGCAGCTGCGAGTGTGGGTATTTCCTCGTGTGTGTGTGGGTGAGTGTGTGCGTACTTCTGTGTGTATTTTTGACTGTCTCCCCCAAACACCCTTATTTGCGAGCCATTATTTGGCTGTTGTTTTGACACGCACTGCTCCCACACTAAGCACTCAGACAGTCCATGTCACTCACATGCTGAGGCAGTGCAGGAGCCACAGCTGGCAATTAAAGTGTCACAGAAAACAACAGCATTTGGCTGCTGTCTCTCCTTTAAAAACCTTTCAACGGCCTCTTGGTGCTTTTGTCTTTGTCCTTAGCCCCCTCCCCAATTCCAATTTCTCATTTTCTGCAATGCAAGAGCTCCAGAGTACTCCAGCTGACTTAGTCTGATTCAAACTATTGATTATCACAGAAAATGATTTTGTTGACTTTCCCTGTGCTTTGAAATGAACAGAAAACCTGTTGACTGGCATATAATGGAAGCAATTAGACACTTTTACATTACATATTCTGGACATGAGATAATGTCTTAACAAAGCTCTTCATTTGAAGTTTATTCAACTTTCTAATACCGGAGTAACTCATGAAAAAGGAGTTCCGGTTACTTTCACTTTACGTAAGATTGTCTTTTATCCAGACACCATTATGTGGGAGCCTGTGAAAACTCCAGCCATACCACTACCACTGCTATCATATCTCTAGGACTGAATGATGAATAGATTCATTAGACGCTTTTGCTACATTAATAACTTAAATTATGCATAATTCAGTCATTGAGATGTAAACAAAGTCATTAAGAGTGGTTTGATGTGAAGTGGGTCATTGTAGAGAAACCTAAAGACAGTTTTTTTCCACAGAGGTGGTGATAGGAACCAGGGGTCACAATGTCTATGACACAAATATAACCATTTTATTTTCCTTCTAAAACCACCAGTGAACTAAATGCTGTTAAGTAAATGCCATTTTCTGTAGGGACTGTTTTGCTTTACTGCCCTCTACATGGACCTCTGCGCCAAAATGTGGTTGTAAAAAGTAGAGGTCCAAATCTTATCTCAAAACTCTCACATAATAAGGCCTAAGGCATCAGGCAGCATTATTGCAGACATTTCATGTAAAAACTTTCTGTGAGGTCATTTAGATGCATTAAATGCTTGAGACAACCATCACCTCCACTGTGAATAATTCTGACCCTGTAAGGTTCTCTAGAAGGGAATATTTCACATCAAACCACTTTGGGTGGTTAACTGTAATTATATTTCAACAATTTAATATTGTAAAAAAAATATGAAAATGATTACATGTGGTGTAGTACTGATTTCATTCAGTTAATTCTTTAAATGAAATAATGCAAAGCAGCATTTTTGTTTTAACAGGTCTGTTATTAAATTTATATAAAAAAATCACATTTAAATCACAATATCAGTCAAACATTTAGGCCAAATCATCCAGCACTACACCCACAGGTTCCTCCTTCTGGAAAACTAGTAACTATATCGATTTACAGCTTAAGTATCAAATACATTTGACTGAATAATTTGTATAATACATACAGTCATATGCAAAAATTTGGATGTCCCTGGTCAGTTGACTTGTTTTGTTGATTTGTTGATGAAGACCAAATTTAAAACATCTGTAAAGAGAACACACCTCTGCATAATTTAAAGCACACTGTTTATTTGCTGAATTTAACATATCAGAAAGAAAATAAAACATCCACTGTGGTCTGAGCAAATACATAGAAATTCAGCATAAGTGTTTAGGACGAACAGGTTTCCTGTGCTTTTAAATGTATTAATTGCCATAGACTATTGATGGTGTGATACATATGAGGAGAGAGGCTGGAGATTACTTTAACCACCTCTTCAATTGTGTCTTGCATGATTTGTTATGGTGGTTAAGTTCAAAGGCAATTCTTTCTTTTTTCTCATCTTTCTCCATCTGTCAATGTGTCTCTTTTCCTTTCTCAGGTTCAGCAGGAGTAAAGATGGGGAGCATGTATAAGGACGAGAAGGACGACTGGGTGACGGTGTGTCTGAAGTACCTCCTCTTCGTCTTCAACTTTCTCTTCTGGGTGAGTCTGCATCATGAGCACTGCAGCCTTCCTAGCTTCTTCTGACGGTGACATTTATGGAGTTTAGGTTGTCTTATGTTTTCATGCTCTACAGATGGAGTAGGGGGAATATGTGATATTCATACTTTTATCTGGCTCAGTGGAATTTTGATCAGAGAGAGAGAGATAGAGAGAGAGAGAGAGAGAGAGAGAGATCCAGGATCAATGTGTGCAGAATCTCAGTGCAGGGAATTGTGGCAATAGTGTGTCTAAGTTTCTTAACCAGTGTTTACTAGTAGAGCTGAGTCAAGCCCTGATGCTGTTCAGAGCCTGGGGCCAGTAGGAGAATCACTTTTAAATTGTTTTCAGTGTTGCAAAGGAGTAAAGAAGACATCTGTGTTTACTTTGTGTGAGTCACTGTCAGTAGCGCTGTGGGGGGCCACACTCAGAACCCAGTCTTCCCACCTCTCCCCTCCTCTTCCTGTCCGACAGCACAGCAGCTCATGAACTGGGACAGCACCCTCTAGAGTTGAATCCATTTGTTGAGTGGTTTTTAAAAGTTTCTTTTGTGAACAGAAAAGCGAGAAAGCTAAGCCCGCATCTTGGCTTAAGTCGCAGAAGCGTTCGCCTGAATGTTGTGTACTGATTCATTCTCATTGTCACGCAAATATGTGTATAGATTCACTTACACTTTGACACTGATCCTTGGTGTATTTTGGCAACATCAGGAGGAAGCTTTGCATAAATTCAAGAGTCAAACGCTTGTGAGCTACACTCAGGAAATGAATGCAGGCACTCCTTAATACACAATACAGAGAAAAACATGCATGGTTGAAACAATGGTCAGGAAAATGGGCAGTTTTTTCTTTCCGCTCCTCTAGATCAGTGGTCAACAAGGACTGGCATATGCTAGTTATTCTTGCAACATCTGGTCAAAATATCAAGCTCATTAATTAGTTCTTTTGACATTTACGAAAGAGAAATTCAGTTAAAGCTAAACACATGTAAGATTTTTGTTTAAAATGGAAAGCGATAGTATTCCTGATTTAGGAGAAATCAATAAACACTAAAATATGGAGTCACCCTGTAAATCCTAAAAAATACAGTTTTTAAGAGTGCGTGGTGTCGAGTCAGATTTCCTTACGTATTAATGTCAAACGCGGTCAAAATGAAGCTCCGACTTGATGTTTAGGTCTCAAGTGCAAAATGGACATTATATTACATCATTGAAAATAAGAATTAAATTCATTAATTAAATCCATGAAATCCACTAACACCAGCTGACTGCATTCGATGTGACGTAACTATAAACCAGAGCACATCTGCAATGCTGGCTCAAAAACAGATTTCCCAATGAAAAAAATTAAGATGAATAAGTAACATTTTTGTAGGTTAACAGTGGCTTGTTATCCTGGAATGTTATTTTTAAATTAGAAACATTTTAACAAGCAACATTTATTTATTGCGATAAAATAGTAAAAACATGTGTAGAGAAACCTGTGTCAGTATTACTTTCTAACACTAACACTAGCCCTGCCAAAAACGAAAAATATTTAACGCTTCAGTTTCCGCAAAGCTGAATTTAGCTTCTTATTCAAATTTCCTGTTCAACAGTTACTTTCAGGCACCTTTACAGACTGTAACTGCTGCTGCATTTAAAGTAGAACAGACAGAACTACTGAATAAAAAGCTTTGTTCAATTTCTCAGATCATTTGTCTGTTATGTGCATCCCCCACTCTTGTGCCTCTGAGCGTGAGAAACTGCTGGAATTGAGAAAATATTACATCCATTCATGCTTCAGTACCATGAGAGGAAACGAGACGGAAGGTGTCATTCGGTCGGGTGTTCGTGTTAAGACTAACCCTAAAAGGCTGACTGTTCCCTTATGGCTCAGAAACAAAGTGGACTACTTCACATGCTTTCATTTTCTATTGAAATGTGACTGAAACATCCCGTCTCTCAGCTAAATGAGAGAACTTTAGCATTATTGCGCTGTTTAAGTTGTGTTGTGTGTTATTTGTGGCATACTAATATAAAAGTTGACAAAATGCCTACCAGAGGAAAAATTTCAACCACTCACTGCTACATCAGGATTTTGTAGGTTTCTGCTGTTTATTTGTTGGAATATTGCATTTGTTCGCTGAAAGTCACTAACTGCTCATATGAGCAAATACAAACTTTGTCTATTTTCATGCTGTACAGTTTATGCTTACATTCACTGAACATAAGACCCTCTGTGTGGTGTGTGAAACCCGAGACTATAGTTGTTTTTCAGAAGGCCCAGTAAGATCAATCTTACAGCCTTTCTTGCAGTTGAGTGGGCAGGACCCCTACAGTGTGTGGTATGCAGGGCAGCTCCCGTACAGAATCCCCAGAGGGTGCATGAGACACTAGCCTGACTTTTGTTTAGGCCTAGGAGTAGAGGGAATAGAGGACTGGAATTACTTCACAGGAATTTCCTCACACAACTTACAAAAGAGAGAGGGGATAGGCCAAAAAAGAACAGTAAAGCTCCTCTGTATCACCTCAATGTGAGTATGTTAACCCTCAGAAGTTGAAAGTTGTAACTGTCCTGTTGCTACAGTATCAAAACATCATTGCACAATTACAAGATGAAATAGATTTTTCTATATAAGTGTTGTAAGGAATTTTCATTCTGTATCAACAGGTTTGATTTTTATTTGTTCATTTCAGTCATTCGGTTTTGTCAAATGACAAATGCTTTTACTCTCTACAAAACGAGGCTGTACTCTCAACAGTATTTTGTATAAAATGCAGATCATAATAAAATGTTTCTTTACTGCTTACAACTGCAAATCCGGTTCTAAATTTAATGTGTTAGAATCACCACTTCCATGAACTGTGTGTGAAAAACAATTAATATCAAATTACACCATGTTTTAAACATTGCAAGGGATAACAGCTTCTGAAATTAAAATAATAGACTGTACTGTCAGAGACCACACTTCATTTAATTTTCCTCTTAAAACAGACATCAGGTAGAAGAGAGGAGAAAATCAAGCTCCACACTTGCTTGAAATCTGAAAAAATCCACAGCTGTGAAGAACTCCGTGCTGTGGGTCTATAAGGATGTGCAGGTGTCAAGAAGCCGTTATTAAGTAAAGGACTGTTGTCAACAATTGACTGACCATCCCAGAGTCCAGATGTCAATGAATGTGTTAGGGACAACGTCAATCATGAGAAGATGAAAATGCAGCCAACTTCTCAGACTTTGGGCAAAAATATCTGATAATTTATATTTCTGAAAAAGCTGTTATAAGGGTAAAGTGTAGATGCACTAAATACTGGAAAAAAGATTTATATTGGTTTAGACTTCTGTGTAATTTCTTGTTAAATATATATTTTCTGCTTAATGGCTGTTTTGACTGGAAATGAAGTAAATCATATTAAATTAAATACACTAAACCTTTGCCCAGTATTGTATTTACTCACATTTTGCTGATTTTTAGTGCAGTCCATCTGCACTGCCTTGATTTACCTCTGCAGCAGTTTGAGCTGCAATTGAAATGTGTGAAAAGTGGTGTATAAATAACTTAGACTTATTGTCACATATCAAGCTCTACTGTATCTTAAATGTTAGATGCACTGGGATGTTCTGCTGTACGAAACGGGATGACTCAAAAACGCTTGAGTTAAGATTCATGATGAGCATGTTGAATTATGAAAAAACCCATTCTTTTTTGGCTAGAACAAGAATGGAAATCTGATCTGCAATATATTTCTTCAGTAGTTTAAAACACTACAGAGGAAATGACCAGTTTTGATGAAAAGGACAAGATATCCATTTATAAAATAGCTATGAAGTTGCTGAAGTTGAACTATCCAGATTTTTAAGGTTGACTGTAGCTCATGTAATTGTTGTGCAATTTATCAGTGCCCCTCACCATATCCATCAGTGGAAACGGACCACCGTTGGACCAGCACTGACCACATATTATTTTGGTGGTGGACCATTTTCAAGGCCAGTAATGTCAGGGTAGAGGGTGGTGCATTAGTATAGGTATGTATTACATAATGGCCAATGAAAAATTGTTTAAGAAACCGTACTTAATAAACTGGCAACATTGTGTAAATTGAATGATGCTGTTGAACGAATTTTGTTCTCTCTCTCTCTCTCTCTCTCTCTCTCTCTCTCTCTCTCTCTCTCTCTCTCTCTCTCTCTCTCTCTCTCTCAGATGGGTGGAGGTGTGGTGATGGGCGTGGGGATCTGGACTTTAATTGATAAAGGGGACTACCTGAGCCTGCTGGCCTCCAGCACCTTTGCTGTCTCAGCCTACATTCTCATCCTTGCCGGGGCACTAGTCATGGTCACTGGATTTCTGGGCTGCTGTGCGGTCATCCGTGAACAGAGAAGCCTCTTGTCCACGGTAGGGGTGGCTCAACTCTGACGGCCTGGTAACACTTGTAAGAGTTCAGAACTAAAGGTGCATGACCTATGGATGGCTTATATAATTTTTACTGATAAATGGAAAATATTATCATTTCGTGGAGAAGCCTGTACTAAGGGTACTGTAAAGTCCAGAATTGGAAACGTCAAAGTCTGGGAATGTTTTTCTTACAAACGGTGTCAGTGAGCTTGTCACTATATGAGATCATGAGCTCAGAAGTGTGGAGATGTCTACAAAGGAGCAAAGACTGGCAAAGAGTGATGAATATGTAACAATATATAGCCTGAAATGTTATAAACTATCACTATGATAGTCATGTTACAAAGATTTTGGAAGCAAATGATGGTGATGGTACTCACTGTCTTTTCCTCTGTTGTTGACATTTAATTATTATAGAAAAAAGGTCAGTATCCAGTTACTTTAGACAGAGACATCACACTCAGCTGGTCTTGAGAACAGTTTCTGAGACAACGTTACCCCAAGTCTGTCAACCTTACCCCAAGACCTCGACAAGACAAAGTCCAAATGATTTCAGGACTGAGACAAGATCAAGACTGAGACTGAACTTGAGTACTACACTATATATTGCAGCTTTGGTTTATTATAAAACACTGAGGTGATACATGCAGATTTGCCAGTGTTCAAGAAGCTGCTCCTTCTTCACATGGTCACACTCTCTCATTGTCTACAACCTGACTCACTCAATTACAGCACTGATCATCTCGCTGTACAAGAGTTGTGCATGTTTTCAGTCCTAAAAATCAGACATGTTTGAAAATATATGCCTCTGATCACTCTAAATGTCGACTTCTTTTCCTCACATTACCAGATTATCAGTGCCATCATCACTTCTGATAAAACTCCTAATCTGGAAATTCGCTTATGATGGTGGATATTTGTCAGAAGAGGCAAGTTGGGGGTACAGTTGGACTCAGAATCATGTAGTTTATGGCTGGATGAACTAGGTCATGACTAAATTGTAAATTTACATGGCGGTCCGTTATCAGTTTTAACCTGCCTTGCACTCAGTGCACTTCAAATATTGATTATGGAGTTACTTTTTGAAAATGCTTAAAAAAGATAAATGATTAGTTATCGGTAATGTTGTGATAAGGTGTTAATTATTGGTTGTTGTTCTGAAGGTTTTAATCATCAGTCATTGTTATCAACCTAGAAATTCTATATTGGGGTGTGTCTGTCCAGAGCCCAAGCTGTAATTTTTCACACTAACATGACTGACCCTGTTATTTGTGATGGAGCAATTAATGTGTATAATTCCATGGAGGCCTCTCTTTTTAGGCACTAGTTTCCTGTCCCCTCTGTTGGTCTGCTGCTGATTCACCAGCTTCACATCTGCCCTGAAAAATGAGCTTTCAGACATCTGTTTCTTCTACATTTTTTAATCGGAAAGAGGGAGAATCAGACAGAAAGAGACAAACAGACAGAGAGAGGGAGAGAGAGTGAGGGAGGCAAGGTTGTGACTGCCACTGCAGCAGTGCTATTTATAGCTAGCCTTCACTCTGATGCATGACACTCCGAAAGGTAGGGCGCCACCTCTGGGTGTTTCTGTCTCTGCATGTTTGCGGGTTTGTTTTGCCGTGTTTAGATCAGAATGATTAATGAAAGCAGCACATTTTACTTCTGAGAAAGGTGATCTGAAAGTCATCTAGAGAGGGTGGTGCATTTTAATATTCCCCTTACAAAAGGGAACTATTGTCCTTCCCTTACATTTGATTATTAATACAGTCACTCTGGACCTAACTGGACACAGCCAGCAGCTGTTCTGCACTGTTTGATTGGCCTTGAATTTGCTACAGCCCCTGGAAAGCCTTTGTCTGCTGCCTGGCTGACAAGTTGACTTAATTAGCCTTGGGAGTGCGTGTGTCCTGACTCTTGTCCTGCCATGACGGTGTCCATTTATTTGCCAGCAGCTTCTTTGTCTGATTTGTGAATGTTGTTTTCCCGTCTTTTTCCTTTTCCCAGTAAAGGCTTCTTATTTTTACCCCTATCTCTTGTTTTCAAGAGCCACTTTGCCCCTTGCAACTGAGTTACAAGGTGTAGTAGTTGAAATCCTGCACTATGAATTGGAAGAACCCTCAAAAAAAATTAACATTACTTCCTTAACAGGCTACTTGCTCTGCTCTGCTATCACTCTGCAATTATAGCCAAGGAGGGTGAGGTTCAGTGACCTCGCCGCTGGGCTTTAGTTAAATTTAGAGCATCATATGCTTTCAAAGAGGGGAGATGCAACAATGATCTACTATTGCCCACCCCTAATTCTTGAGTGACATGAGGCTGAAGTTAGCTGTTTGCCATCTTCTTGGTTGGATTTTCCTGTTCCACCTTAAATTAGTTACATTTACAGTTACATTTTGGTGCTTCAGATGTCAGAAATGCTGAACTATTTAAGGTGGAATGGGAAATTTAGCTAGCTAGCTAACAAGACTACTAGTGAAAAAAGGATCATAATACATTGAGAGGGCAGTAAACTAAGACAATACTATGGTTATGGTAAGTCAGAGGTTATCGCAAGTTAACTGAGAAAATACTGACATTTGTGGGTTTTCTGGCCTAAGCCTCTATCTCAACAATAATCGGGACACCATAACCCTAAACATGAACGTGCAAAACAGAGGGCTAAGGCCTAAGGGCTAAGTGGTAGGGCTGAGGGGTGAGATGGGATTGGGCTATAGTGTTGAGTTGTCTTCTCACAGTGGAAGGATGGACAGAAACACCTGAGCATTTCTTCAGATCTGAAGCAGCTTGATTTTCTCCTCTGCTCAGTAATGTAGTTATGTAGTTCTGAAACTGAAGAATTGCATCATAGACATTCAGAGTTTAAAGGGTTAATACGTGTCTGGCATTCCCTCTTGATCCCGACTTATTCCATATTCTGGAATCATAACGAGAGAGAGTGGGTTCGGCGCTCTGTAAATTTGCATTTGTGGCTAAGATGTCTTGACTTCCTTTCATAAACTCTCTGCACACTGAAAGCGTGCTATTTTGCAACTTACTCTCACACTGAAAACATTAAACTGTCATTTCCAAAGACAGGCCATGGGCTGTTATCACCCTGCTCTCCCCCTGCTCTCTCTCTCCGTCTGTCCGCCTCCTCTTTTTTTTTTTCTAGTAAATCATGACTGCTTAGAGGCTTCTGTCATTTACTCTAGTTCATTTTCCTCCAAGAAAAATGTCACTTTTCCATTTTCATTTCTATTTATCAACACATTTCTTCTTCTCTGAGCCTGAATTGTGAGATTATGTGTGTAAACAACATGTGTAAATTTCCTTCATGATGTTGAAATATATTTCTGGTCTATATTGGGTTCATGTGATGTGAAACATCTGGAAGAGTTACATCATGATAGTCAGTCAGATGTCACATTGGGTTGTAATAAGGAGTTTATGTATTTATTGCTGTTTTGTTTTTATCACTCTGCAGTACTTCTCCTGTTTGCTGCTGATATTCCTGATTGAGCTCATTGCAGGAGTTTTAGCATATGTGTATTATCAGAAGGTGAGCCACCTTACTACACGCACACACACACACACACACACACACACACACACACACACACATACACCTCTTTGCATATCATTCGTAAAAACACTGCTGCCAAATAAAAGACCAGATCTCGCATAAAAAGCACAAGTTTCTCTACAACAATGTGAATGGCTGATATCTAATTATAGGAAATGTTGGTTGCAGTTATTCTGCTAAAGGCCATGCAACAAGTTTTTAATCTAAGGGCTAATTACTTTTTCACGTGGGTAACTACAAATACAAATAAATTTACAAATAAGCAAAATAACAATCAACAATATTACAGAGTAACAGGCTGTTGGAAAAGTTTTAGCTGTGTGTTTACATTTAAATGAATTATGTATCATTCATTGTAATTATAAGCCTTCTACATTCTTAATTTCAGCATCAAAATAAACAGCAAAGCTAAGACAACGACTTGTAGCTGCTTTCTACAGATGCTCAGTAATCACAGGCTCATTGTTCCTCAAGCTTGTGGAGGCTTTGAGAGAACATTATTCTTTTCCACACCTCTTGGAAACTGCTGTTGCTGCTGTGATGAGATCTATTTAGGAGATATGACGGCTTTATCGCTCTCACACTCTCCTACCCATCTTGACTGTCTTACACCCTCTTGCTCCCACTTTCTTGCTTAATCTGAATCTCTTGCTGTCTCTGACTTTTTGCTTTTATTTGGTGTTCTTTTTCATTCTCAACCGCTTCCCCAGTTGAGCGACGAGCTGAAGCAGCACCTTAGCAAGACGATGACGGCGAACTATGCTCAGCCAGGGAAGGAAGGCATCACTCAGGCGGTGGACCGACTGCAGCAAGATGTAAGAGGCTCTGCAGTCCAAGCAGCTCTTTGGGCCTGACTGCTGAAGAGTTGCAAACAGTGTGCAAAAGAGTGTTAATGGCATAATTCCTCTAAATGTATACAATGTCCTTCTTTTCTTCTTTGTGAGCCATGACACCTATATGAGCTTGTTGGACATCCCATTCCAAACATTCGACATTAATGTGGAGTTTTCTGGCATGGAGCTCTTCAGTACAAACTTTTCTCCTGCCAGTGTTTGATCTAAGGAGATTGCATGGCTATGTGTTTATATTAATACACCTGTTTCCATTGGGTGTTGCTGAAACACCTGAATTCAGTAATTAGGTGTAGTGTCCACATACTTTTTGGCCACGTTGTGTTCATTAGCCTCATAGCTCCAGTACTAAACTACATAAGCAAATGCTGGGACAGTTAACGTGCCTTGGCTAATCAACTAACATTTGGTTAAGAGGGAACATTGTGTATATTTGAATTTTATGGTTTATTTTATGGCTTTGTCTGAGGTGGGATAATAGTGGGTGGGCATGAGGTATGTACAGTTGAAGACAAGATTCTCTTTGCTGTCAAACATATAGTTTTTTTTTAACATCTGTATTTGTTCTATATTTTGATCCTCTATAAGTCAGTCATCCCCTCCCTTTCACCATGCAGTTCAAGTGCTGTGGGAGCAACAACTCCTTCGACTGGCAGCAAAGCGTATACATCATGTCCCTAGAATTGGAGAAAAGGTTGGTTCCTGACAGCTGCTGCAAGACCATGACTCCACATTGTGGCCGAAGAGACCACCCCTCCAACATCTACAAAGTAGAGGTGGGTCTTGGAATATAAATGCCGGTCTGCTTCTCACAGAATCTCAAGTTATGAAATGAGGTAAAACCACAGTCAGCTTAAGTCCCACTTTATTGTGTATTTAAACTGTGATATCCACTATGAGTACTGTAACTCCATACATCACTAGGGAGTGAATTGGATTACGAAACCTCTGCTGTAACACTGGCAGGTGCATATATTAACATTATAGTGAGTCCCCATGGCCTGAGAGGTGTTAAGGCTAGGGTTAACACCAGCTGGGCCATGTATTAAA